>NC_088409.1:1634191-1697426 GCF_034236695.1 Oncorhynchus nerka | reverse complement strand
ATAGACTATAGTCAGACAGTATAATATACTATAGTCAGACAGTATAATATACTATAGTCAGACAGTATAAATATACTATAAATAGACTCAGACAGTATAATATACTATAGTCAGACAGTATAATATAGTCAGACAGTATAGTCAGACAGTATAACAGACAGTATAACAGACTATAGTCAGACAGTATAATATACTATAGTCAGACAGTATAATATACTATAGTTAGACAGTATAACAGACTATAGTCAGACAGTATAACAGACTATAGTCAGACAGTATAACAGACTATAGTCAGACAGTATAGTGTACTATAGTCAGACAGTATAGTGTACTATAGTCAGACAGTATAACAGACTATAGTCAGACAGTATAATATACTATAGTCAGACAGTATAATGTACTATAGTCAGACAGTATAATGTACTATAGTCAGACAGTATAATATACTATAGACAGACAGTATAGTGTACTATAGTCAGACAGTATAATGTACTATAGTTAGACAGTATAATGTACTAGAGTCAGACAGTATAACAGACTATAGTCAGACAGTATAACAGACTATAGTCAGACAGTATAATATACTATAGACAGACAGTATAGTGTACTATAGTCAGACAGTATAGTGTACTATAGTCAGCAGTATAACAGACTATAGTCAGACAGTATAATGTACTATAGTCAGACAGTATAATATACTATGGTCAGACGGTATATACTATGGTCAGACAGTATAGACTATAGTCAGACAGTATAATATACTATAGACAGACAGTATAGTGTACTATAGTCAGACAGTATAGTGTACTATAGTCAGACAGTATAATGTACTATAGTCAGACAGTATAATGTACTATAGTCACAGTATAATGTACTATATCAGACAGTATAATATACTATAGTCAGACAGTATAATGTACTATAGTCAGACAGTATAATGTACTATAGTCAGACAGTATAATTGTACTATAGTCAGACAGTATAATGTACTATAGTCAGACAGTATAATATACTATAGTCAGACAGTATAACAGACTATAGTCAGACAGTATAATGTACTATAGTCAGACAGTATAACAGACTATAGTCAGACAGTATAACAGACTATAGTCAGACAGTATAATATACTATAGACAGACAGTATAGTGTACTATAGTCAGACAGTATAGTGTACTATAGTCAGACAGTATAGTGTACTATAGTCAGACAGTATAATGTACTATAGTCAGACAGTATAACAGACTATAGTCAGACAGTATAACAGACTATAGTCAGACAGTATAACAGACTATAGTCAGACAGTATAATGTACTATAGTCAGACAGTATAATATACTATAGACAGACAGTATAGTGTACTATAGTCAGACAGTATAATATACTATAGTCAGACAGTATAATGTACTATAGTCAGACAGTATAATGTACTATAGTCAGACAGTATAGTGTACTATAGTCAGACAGTATAATGTACTATAGTCAGACAGTATAATGTACTATAGTCAGACAGTATAATGTACTATAGTCAGACAGTATAACAGACTATAGTCAGACAGTATAACAGACTATAGTCAGACAGTATAATATACTATAGACAGACAGTATAGTGTACTATAGTCAGACAGTATAGTGTACTATAGTCAGACAGTATAATGTACTATAGTTAGACAGTATAATGTACTATAGTCAGACAGTATAACAGACTATAGTCAGACAGTATAATGTACTAGAGTCAGACAGTATAACAGACTAGAGTCAGACAGTATAACAGACTATAGTCAGACAGTATAACAGACTAGAGTCAGACAGTATAGTGTACTATAGTCAGACAGTATAATGTACTATAGTCAGACAGTATAACAGACTATAGTCAGACAGTATAATATACTATAGACAGACAGTATAGTGTACTATAGTCCAGAGTATAATGTACTATAGTTAGACAGTATAATGTACTAGAGAGTCAGACAGTATAACAGACTATAGTCAGACAGTATAATATACTATAGACAGACAGTATAGTGTACTATAGTCAGACAGTATAATGTACTATAGTTAGACAGTATAATGTACTAGAGTCAGACAGTTTAACAGACTATAGTCAGACAGTATAACAGACTATAGTCAGACAGTATAATATACTATAGACAGACAGTATAGTGTACTATAGTCAGACAGTATAACAGACTATAGTCAGACAGTATAATGTACTATAGTCAGACAGTATAATGTACTATAGTCAGACAGTATAATATACTATATGTACTATAGTCAGACAGTATAATGTACTATAGTCAGACAGTATAGTGTACTATAGTCAGACAGTATAATGTACTATAGTCAGACAGTATAATGTACTATAGTCAGACAGTATAATGTACTATAGTCTAGTCAGACAGTATAACAGACTATAGTCAGACAGTATAACAGACTATAGTCAGACAGTATAATATACTATAGACAGACAGTATAGTGTACTATAGTCAGACAGTATAGTGTACTATAGTCAGACAGTATAATGTACTATAGTCAGACAGTATAGTGTACTATAGTCAGACAGTATAATGTACTATAGTCAGACAGTATAATGTACTATAGTCAGACAGTATAATGTACTATAGTCAGACAGTATAACAGACTATAGTCAGACAGTATAACATACTATAGTCAGACAGTATAACATACTATAGACAGACAGTATAGTGTACTATAGTCAGACAGTATAACAGACTATAGTCAGACAGTATAACAGACTATAGTCAGACAGTATAATGTACTATAGTCAGACAGTATAACAGACTATAGTCAGACAGTATAACAGACTATAGTTAGACAGTATAATGTACTATAGTCAGACAGTATAGTGTACTATAGTCAGACAGTATAACAGACTATAGTCAGACAGTATAACAGACTATAGTCAGACAGTATAACAGACTATAGTCAGACAGTATAATGTACTATAGTCAGACAGTATAATGTACTATAGTTAGACAGTATAACAGACTATAGTCAGACAGTATAACAGACTATAGTCAGACAGTATAACAGACTATAGTCAGACAGTATAATGTACTATAGACAGACAGTATAGTGTACTATAGTTAGACAGTATAATGTACTATAGTCAGACAGTATAATGTACTATAGTCAGACAGTATAATATACTATAGTCAGACAGTATAATATACTATAGTCAGACAGTATAATGTACTATAGTCAGACAGTATAATGTACTATAGTCAGACAGTATAATATACTATAGTCAGACAGTATAATGTACTATAGTCAGACAGTATAATGTACTATAGTCAGACAGTATAGTGTACTATAGTCAGACAGTATAATGTACTATAGTCAGACAGTATAATGTACTATAGTCAGACAGTATAATGTACTATAGTCAGACAGTATAACAGACTATAGTCAGACAGTATAACAGACTATAGTCAGACAGTATAATATACTATAGACAGACAGTATAGTGTACTATAGTCAGACAGTATAGTGTACTATAGTCAGACAGTATAATGTACTATAGTTAGACAGTATAATGTACTATAGTCAGACAGTATAACAGACTATAGTCAGACAGTATAATGTACTAGAGTCAGACAGTATAACAGACTAGAGTCAGACAGTATAACAGACTATAGTCAGACAGTATAACAGACTAGAGTCAGACAGTATAGTGTACTATAGTCAGACAGTATAATGTACTATAGTCAGACAGTATAACAGACTATAGTCAGACAGTATAATATACTATAGACAGACAGTATAGTGTACTATAGTCAGACAGTATAATGTACTATAGTTAGACAGTATAATGTACTAGAGTCAGACAGTATAACAGACTATAGTCAGACAGTATAATATACTATAGACAGACAGTATAGTGTACTATAGTCAGACAGTATAATGTACTATAGTTAGACAGTATAATGTACTAGAGTCAGACAGTTTAACAGACTATAGTCAGACAGTATAACAGACTATAGTCAGACAGTATAATATACTATAGACAGACAGTATAGTGTACTATAGTCAGACAGTATAACAGACTATAGTCAGACAGTATAATGTACTATAGTCAGACAGTATAATATACTATAGTCAGACAGTATAATATACTATATGTACTATAGTCAGACAGTATAATGTACTATAGTCAGACAGTATAGTGTACTATAGTCAGACAGTATAATGTACTATAGTCAGACAGTATAATGTACTATAGTCAGACAGTATAATGTACTATAGTCTAGTCAGACAGTATAACAGACTATAGTCAGACAGTATAACAGACTATAGCCAGACAGTATAATATACTATAGACAGACAGTATAGTGTACTATAGTCAGACAGTATAGTGTACTATAGTCAGACAGTATAATGTACTATAGTCAGACAGTATAGTGTACTATAGTCAGACAGTATAAATGTAACTATAGTCAGACAGTATAATGTACTATAGTCAGACAGTATAATGTACTATAGTCAGACAGTATAATGTACTATAGTCAGACAGTATAGTTTACTATAGTCAGACAGTATAATGTACTATAGTCAGACAGTATAATGTACTATAGTCAGACAGTATAATGTACTATAGTCAGACAGTATAATATACTATAGTCAGACAGTATAATGTACTATAGTCAGACAGTATAATGTACTATAGTCAGACAGTATAATGTACTATAGTCAGACAGTATAATGTACTATAGTCAGACAGTATAATGTACTATAGTCAGACAGTATAGTTTACTATAGTCAGACAGTATAATGTACTATAGTCAGACAGTATAATGTACTATAGTCAGACAGTATAATATACTATAGTCAGACAGTATAATGTACTATAGTCAGACAGTATAATATACTATAGTCAGACAGTATAACAGACT
The DNA here is from genome assembly GCF_034236695.1 of Oncorhynchus nerka. Lineage (NCBI taxonomy): Eukaryota > Metazoa > Chordata > Actinopteri > Salmoniformes > Salmonidae > Oncorhynchus > Oncorhynchus nerka. Next base: position 1,692,517 of record NC_088409.1, on the reverse strand, counting down.
ATAGTCAGACAGTATAACAGACTATAGTCAGACAGTATAATATACTATAGTCAGACAGTATAATATACTATAGTCAGACAGTATAATATACTATAGTCAGACAGTATAATATACTATAGTCAGACAGTATAATATACTATAGTCAGACAGTATAACAGACTATAGTCAGACAGTATAATATACTATAGTCAGACAGTATAATATAATATAGTTAGACAGTATAACAGACTATAGTCAGACAGTATAATATACTATAGTCAGACAGTATAGTGTACTATAGTCAGACAGTATAGTGTACTATAGTCAGACAGTATAACAGACTATAGTCAGACAGTATAATATACTATAGTCAGACAGTATAATGTACTATAGTCAGACAGTATAATGTACTATAGTCAGACAGTATAATATACTATAGACAGACAGTATAGTGTACTATAGTCAGACAGTATAATGTACTATAGTTAGACAGTATAATGTACTAGAGTCAGACAGTATAACAGACTATAGTCAGACAGTATAACAGACTATAGTCAGACAGTATAACATACTATAGTCAGACAGTATAACATACTATAGACAGACAGTATAGTGTACTATAGTCAGACAGTATAACAGACTATAGTCAGACAGTATAATGTACTATAGTCAGACAGTATAATGTACTATAGTCAGACAGTATAATGTACTATAGTCAGACAGTATAACAGACTATAGTCAGACAGTATAATGTACTATAGTCAGACAGTATAATGTACTATAGTCAGACAGTATAGTGTACTATAGTCAGACAGTATAATGTACTATAGTTAGACAGTATAATGTACTATAGTCAGACAGTATAACAGACTATAGTCAGACAGTATAATGTACTAGAGTCAGACAGTATAACAGACTATAGTCAGACAGTATAACAGACTATAGTCAGACAGTATAATATACTATAGACAGACAGTATAGTGTACTATAGTCAGACAGTATAATGTACTATAGTCAGACAGTATAATGTACTATAGTTAGACAGTATAATGTACTATAGTCAGACAGTATAACAGACTATAGTCAGACAGTATAATGTACTATAGTCAGACAGTATAATGTACTATAGTCAGACAGTATAATGTACTATAGTCAGACAGTATAATGTACTATAGTTAGACAGTATAGTGTACTATAGTCAGACAGTATAGTGTACTATAGTCAGACAGTATAATGTACTATAGTTAGACAGTATAATGTACTAGAGTCAGACAGTATAACAGACTATAGTCAGACAGTATAACAGACTATAGTCAGACAGTATAATATACTATAGACAGACAGTATAGTGTACTATAGTCAGACAGTATAGTGTACTATAGTCAGACAGTATAATGTACTATAGTTAGACAGTATAATGTACTAGAGTCAGACAGTATAACAGACTATAGTCAGACAGTATAACAGACTATAGTCAGACAGTATAATATACTATAGACAGACAGTATAGTGTACTATAGTCAGACAGTATAGTGTACTATAGTCAGACAGTATAACAGACTATAGTCAGACAGTATAATGTACTATAGTCAGACAGTATAATATACTATAGTCAGACAGTATAATGTGCTATAGTCAGACAGTATAACAGACTATAGTCAGACAGTATAATATACTATAGACAGACAGTATAGTGTACTATAGTCAGACAGTATAGTGTACTATAGTCAGACAGTATAATGTACTATAGTCAGACAGTATAATGTACTATAGTCAGACAGTATAATGTACTATAGTCAGACAGTATAATATACTATAGTCAGACAGTATAATGTACTATAGTCAGACAGTATAATGTACTATAGTCAGACAGTATAGTGTACTATAGTCAGACAGTATAATGTACTATAGTCAGACAGTATAATATACTATAGTCAGACAGTATAACAGACTATAGTCAGACAGTATAATGTACTATAGTCAGACAGTATAACAGACTATAGTCAGACAGTATAACAGACTATAGTCAGACAGTATAATATACTATAGACAGACAGTATAGTGTACTATAGTCAGACAGTATAGTGTACTATAGTCAGACAGTATAATGTACTATAGTCAGACAGTATAATGTACTATAGTCAGACAGTATAACAGACTATAGTCAGACAGTATAACAGACTATAGTCAGACAGTATAACAGACTATAGTCAGACAGTATAATGTACTATAGTCAGACAGTATAATGTACTATAGTCAGACAGTATAATGTACTATAGTCAGACAGTATAATGTACTATAGTTAGACAGTATAGTGTACTATAGTCAGACAGTATAGTGTACTATAGTCAGACAGTATAATGTACTATAGTTAGACAGTATAATGTACTAGAGTCAGACAGTATAACAGACTATAGTCAGACAGTATAACAGACTATAGTCAGACAGTATAATATACTATAGACAGACAGTATAGTGTACTATAGTCAGACAGTATAGTGTACTATAGTCAGACAGTATAATGTACTATAGTTAGACAGTATAATGTACTAGAGTCAGACAGTATAACAGACTATAGTCAGACAGTATAACAGACTATAGTCAGACAGTATAATATACTATAGACAGACAGTATAGTGTACTATAGTCAGACAGTATAGTGTACTATAGTCAGACAGTATAACAGACTATAGTCAGACAGTATAATGTACTATAGTCAGACAGTATAATATACTATAGTCAGACAGTATAATGTGCTATAGTCAGACAGTATAACAGACTATAGTCAGACAGTATAATATACTATAGACAGACAGTATAGTGTACTATAGTCAGACAGTATAGTGTACTATAGTCAGACAGTATAGTGTACTATAGTCAGACAGTATAATGTACTATAGTCAGACAGTATAATGTACTATAGTCAGACAGTATAATATACTATAGTCAGACAGTATAATGTACTATAGTCAGACAGTATAATGTACTATAGTCAGACAGTATAGTGTACTATAGTCAGACAGTATAATGTACTATAGTCAGACAGTATAATATACTATAGTCAGACAGTATAACAGACTATAGTCAGACAGTATAATGTACTATAGTCAGACAGTATAACAGACTATAGTCAGACAGTATAACAGACTATAGTCAGACAGTATAATATACTATAGACAGACAGTATAGTGTACTATAGTCAGACAGTATAGTGTACTATAGTCAGACAGTATAGTGTACTATAGTCAGACAGTATAATGTACTATAGTCAGACAGTATAACAGACTATAGTCAGACAGTATAACAGACTATAGTCAGACAGTATAATATACTATAGACAGACAGTATAGTGTACTATAGTCAGACAGTATAATGTACTATAGTTAGACAGTATAATATACTATAGTCAGACAGTATAATGTACTATAGTCAGACAGTATAATATACTATAGTCAGACAGTATAATGTACTATAGTCAGACAGTATAACAGACTATAGTCAGACAGTATAATGTACTATAGTCAGACAGTATAATGTACTATAGTCAGACAGTATAATGTACTATAGTCAGACAGTATAATGTACTATAGTCAGACAGTATAATATACTATAGTCAGAGAGTATAATGTACTATAGTCAGACAGTATAATGTACTATAGTCAGACAGTATAATATACTATAGTCAGACAGTATAATGTACTATAGTCAGACAGTATAATGTACTATAGTCAGACAGTATAATGTACTATAGTCAGACAGTATAATGTACTATAGTCAGACAGTATAACAGACTATAGTCAGACAGTATAACAGACTATAGTCAGACAGTATAGTGTACTATAGTCAGACAGTATAATGTACTATAGTCAGACAGTATAGTGTACTATAGTCAGACAGTATAATGTACTATAGTTAGACAGTATAATGTACTATAGTCAGACAGTATAACAGACTATAGTCAGACAGTATAATGTACTAGAGTCAGACAGTATAACAGACTATAGTCAGACAGTATAACAGACTATAGTCAGACAGTATAATATACTATAGACAGACAGTATAGTGTACTATAGTCAGACAGTATAGTGTACTATAGTCAGACAGTATAATGTACTATAGTTAGACAGTATAATGTACTATAGTCAGACAGTATAACAGACTATAGTCAGACAGTATAATGTACTATAGTCAGACAGTATAATGTACTATAGTCAGACAGTATAATGTACTATAGTCAGACAGTATAATGTACTATAGTTAGACAGTATAGTGTACTATAGTCAGACAGTATAGTGTACTATAGTCAGACAGTATAATGTACTATAGTTAGACAGTATAATGTACTAGAGTCAGACAGTATAACAGACTATAGTCAGACAGTATAACAGACTATAGTCAGACAGTATAATATACTATAGACAGACAGTATAGTGTACTATAGTCAGACAGTATAGTGTACTATAGTCAGACAGTATAATGTACTATAGTTAGACAGTATAATGTACTAGAGTCAGACAGTATAACAGACTATAGTCAGACAGTATAACAGACTATAGTCAGACAGTATAATATACTATAGACAGACAGTATAGTGTACTATAGTCAGACAATATAGTGTACTATAGTCAGACAGTATAACAGACTATAGTCAGACAGTATAATGTACTATAGTCAGACAGTATAATATACTATAGTCAGACAGTATAATGTACTATAGTCAGACAGTATAACAGACTATAGTCAGACAGTATAATGTACTATAGTCAGACAGTATAACAGACTATAGTCAGACAGTATAACAGACTATAGTCAGACAGTATAATATACTATAGACAGACAGTATAGTGTACTATAGTCAGACAGTATAGTGTACTATAGTCAGACAGTATAGTGTACTATAGTCAGACAGTATAATGTACTATAGTCAGACAGTATAACAGACTATAGTCAGACAGTATAACAGACTATAGTCAGACAGTATAATATACTATAGACAGACAGTATAGTGTACTATAGTCAGACAGTATAATGTACTATAGTTAGACAGTATAATATACTATAGTCAGACAGTATAATGTACTATAGTCAGACAGTATAATATACTATAGTCAGACAGTATAATGTACTATAGTCAGACAGTATAACAGACTATAGTCAGACAGTATAATGTACTATAGTCAGACAGTATAATGTACTATAGTCAGACAGTATAATGTACTATAGTCAGACAGTATAATGTACTATAGTCAGACAGTATAATATACTATAGTCAGACAGTATAATGTACTATAGTCAGACAGTATAATGTACTATAGTCAGACAGTATAGTGTACTATAGTCAGACAGTATAATGTACTATAGTCAGACAGTATAATGTACTATAGTCAGACAGTATAATGTACTATAGTCAGACAGTATAACAGACTATAGTCAGACAGTATAGTGTACTATAGTCAGACAGTATAATGTACTATAGTCAGACAGTATAATGTACTATAGTCAGACAGTATAATGTACTATAGTCAGACAGTATAATGTACTATAGTCAGACAGTATAGTTTACTATAGTCAGACAGTATAATGTACTATAGTCAGACAGTATAATGTACTATAGTCAGACAGTATAATGTACTATAGTCAGACAGTATAACAGACTATAGTCAGACAGTATAACAGACTATAGTCAGACAGTATAATGTACTATAGTCAGACAGTATAATGTACTATAGTCAGACAGTATAATGTACTATAGTCAGACAGTATAACAGACTATAGTCAGACAGTATAATGTACTATAGTCAGACAGTATAATGTACTAGAGTCAGACAGTATAACAGACTATAGTCAGACAGTATAACAGACTATAGTCAGACAGTATAATATACTATAGACAGACAGTATAGTGTACTATAGTCAGACAGTATAATGTACTATAGTCAGACAGTATAACAGACTATAGTCAGACAGTATAATATACTATAGACAGACAGTATAGTGTACTATAGTCAGACAGTATAACAGACTATAGTCAGACAGTATAATGTACTATAGTCAGACAGTATAATGTACTATAGTCAGACAGTATAATGTACTATAGTCAGACAGTATAGTGTACTATAGTCAGACAGTATAATGTACTATAGTCAGACAGTATAATGTACTATAGTCAGACAGTATAACAGACTATAGTCAGACAGTATAACAGACTATAGTCAGACAGTATAATATACTATAGACAGACAGTATAGTGTACTATAGTCAGACAATATAGTGTACTATAGTCAGACAGTATAACAGACTATAGTCAGACAGTATAATGTACTATAGTCAGACAGTATAATATACTATAGTCAGACAGTATAATGTACTATAGTCAGACAGTATAACAGACTATAGTCAGACAGTATAATGTACTATAGTCAGACAGTATAACAGACTATAGTCAGACAGTATAACAGACTATAGTCAGACAGTATAATATACTATAGACAGACAGTATAGTGTACTATAGTCAGACAGTATAGTGTACTATAGTCAGACAGTATAGTGTACTATAGTCAGACAGTATAATGTACTATAGTCAGACAGTATAACAGACTATAGTCAGACAGTATAACAGACTATAGTCAGACAGTATAATATACTATAGACAGACAGTATAGTGTACTATAGTCAGACAGTATAATGTACTATAGTTAGACAGTATAATATACTATAGTCAGACAGTATAATGTACTATAGTCAGACAGTATAATATACTATAGTCAGACAGTATAATGTACTATAGTCAGACAGTATAACAGACTATAGTCAGACAGTATAATGTACTATAGTCAGACAGTATAATGTACTATAGTCAGACAGTATAATGTACTATAGTCAGACAGTATAATGTACTATAGTCAGACAGTATAATATACTATAGTCAGACAGTATAATGTACTATAGTCAGACAGTATAATGTACTATAGTCAGACAGTATAGTGTACTATAGTCAGACAGTATAATGTACTATAGTCAGACAGTATAATGTACTATAGTCAGACAGTATAATGTACTATAGTCAGACAGTATAACAGACTATAGTCAGACAGTATAACAGACTATAGTCAGACAGTATAGTGTACTATAGTCAGACAGTATAATGTACTATAGTCAGACAGTATAATGTACTATAGTCAGACAGTATAATGTACTATAGTCAGACAGTATAATGTACTATAGTCAGACAGTATAGTTTACTATAGTCAGACAGTATAATGTACTATAGTCAGACAGTATAATGTACTATAGTCAGACAGTATAATGTACTATAGTCAGACAGTATAACAGACTATAGTCAGACAGTATAACAGACTATAGTCAGACAGTATAATGTACTATAGTCAGACAGTATAATGTACTATAGTCAGACAGTATAATGTACTATAGTCAGACAGTATAACAGACTATAGTCAGACAGTATAATGTACTATAGTCAGACAGTATAATGTACTAGAGTCAGACAGTATAACAGACTATAGTCAGACAGTATAACAGACTATAGTCAGACAGTATAATATACTATAGACAGACAGTATAGTGTACTATAGTCAGACAGTATAATGTACTATAGTCAGACAGTATAACAGACTATAGTCAGACAGTATAATATACTATAGACAGACAGTATAGTGTACTATAGTCAGACAGTATAACAGACTATAGTCAGACAGTATAATGTACTATAGTCAGACAGTATAATGTACTATAGTCAGACAGTATAATGTACTATAGTCAGACAGTATAGTGTACTATAGTCAGACAGTATAATGTACTATAGTCAGACAGTATAATGTACTATAGTCAGACAGTATAATGTACTATAGTTAGACAGTATAATGTACTATAGTCAGACAGTATAACAGACTATAGTCAGACAGTATAATGTACTATAGTCAGACAGTATAGTGTACTATAGTCAGACAGTATAATGTACTATAGTCAGACAGTATAATGTACTATAGTCAGACAGTATAGTGTACTATAGTCAGACAGTATAATGTACTATAGTCAGACAGTATAATATACTATAGTCAGACAGTATAACAGACTATAGTCAGACAGTATAATGTACTATAGTCAGACAGTATAACAGACTATAGTCAGACAGTATAACAGACTATAGTCAGACAGTATAATATACTATAGACAGACAGTATAGTGTACTATAGTCAGACAGTATAATGTACTATAGTTAGACAGTATAATATACTATAGTCAGACAGTATAATGTACTATAGTCAGACAGTATAATATACTATAGTCAGACAGTATAATGTACTATAGTCAGACAGTATAACAGACTATAGTCAGACAGTATAATGTACTATAGTCAGACAGTATAATGTACTATAGTAAGACAGTATAATGTACTATAGTCAGACAGTATAATGTACTATAGTCAGACAGTATAATATACTATAGTCAGACAGTATAATGTACTATAGTCAGACAGTATAATGTACTATAGTCAGACAGTATAGTGTACTATAGTCAGACAGTATAATGTACTATAGTCAGACAGTATAATGTACTATAGTCAGACAGTATAATGTACTATAGTCAGACAGTATAACAGACTATAGTCAGACAGTATAACAGACTATAGTCAGACAGTATAGTGTACTATAGTCAGACAGTATAATGTACTATAGTCAGACAGTATAATGTACTATAGTCAGACAGTATAATGTACTATAGTCAGACAGTATAGTTTACTATAGTCAGACAGTATAATGTACTATAGTCAGACAGTATAATGTACTATAGTCAGACAGTATAATGTACTATAGTCAGACAGTATAATATACTATAGTCAGACAGTATAATGTACTATAGTCAGACAGTATAACAGACTATAGTCAGACAGTATAATGTACTATAGTCAGACAGTATAATATACTATAGTCAGACAGTATAACAGACTATAGTCAGACAGTATAATGTACTATAGTCAGACAGTATAATGTACTATAGTCAGACAGTATAATGTACTATAGTCAGACAGTATAACAGACTATAGTCAGACAGTATAATGTACTATAGTCAGACAGTATAATATACTATAGTCAGACAGTATAATGTACTATAGTCAGACAGTATAACAGACTATAGTCAGACAGTATAATGTACTATAGTCAGACAGTATAACAGACTATAGTCAGACAGTATAACAGACTATAGTCAGACAGTATAATATACTATAGACAGACAGTATAGTGTACTATAGTCAGACAGTATAGTGTACTATAGTCAGACAGTATAGTGTACTATAGTCAGACAGTATAATGTACTATAGTCAGACAGTATAACAGACTATAGTCAGACAGTATAAATAGACTATAGTCAGACAGTATAATATACTATAGACAGACAGTATAGTGTACTATAGTCAGACAGTATAATGTACTATAGTTAGACAGTATAATATACTATAGTCAGACAGTATAATGTACTATAGTCAGACAGTATAATATACTATAGTCAGACAGTATAATGTACTATAGTCAGACAGTATAACAGACTATAGTCAGACAGTATAATGTACTATAGTCAGACAGTATAATGTACTATAGTCAGACAGTATAACAGACTATAGTCAGACAGTATAATATACTATAGACAGACAGTATAGTGTACTATAGTCAGACAATATAGTGTACTATAGTCAGACAGTATAACAGACTATAGTCAGACAGTATAATGTACTATAGTCAGACAGTATAATATACTATAGTCAGACAGTATAATGTACTATAGTCAGACAGTATAACAGACTATAGTCAGACAGTATAATGTACTATAGTCAGACAGTATAACAGACTATAGTCAGACAGTATAACAGACTATAGTCAGACAGTATAATATACTATAGACAGACAGTATAGTGTACTATAGTCAGACAGTATAGTGTACTATAGTCAGACAGTATAGTGTACTATAGTCAGACAGTATAATGTACTATAGTCAGACAGTATAACAGACTATAGTCAGACAGTATAACAGACTATAGTCAGACAGTATAATATACTATAGACAGACAGTATAGTGTACTATAGTCAGACAGTATAATGTACTATAGTTAGACAGTATAATATACTATAGTCAGACAGTATAATGTACTATAGTCAGACAGTATAATATACTATAGTCAGACAGTATAATGTACTATAGTCAGACAGTATAACAGACTATAGTCAGACAGTATAATGTACTATAGTCAGACAGTATAATGTACTATAGTCAGACAGTATAACAGACTATAGTCAGACAGTATAATATACTATAGACAGACAGTATAGTGTACTATAGTCAGACAATATAGTGTACTATAGTCAGACAGTATAACAGACTATAGTCAGACAGTATAATGTACTATAGTCAGACAGTATAATATACTATAGTCAGACAGTATAATGTACTATAGTCAGACAGTATAACAGACTATAGTCAGACAGTATAATGTACTATAGTCAGACAGTATAACAGACTATAGTCAGACAGTATAACAGACTATAGTCAGACAGTATAATATACTATAGACAGACAGTATAGTGTACTATAGTCAGACAGTATAGTGTACTATAGTCAGACAGTATAGTGTACTATAGTCAGACAGTATAATGTACTATAGTCAGACAGTATAACAGACTATAGTCAGACAGTATAACAGACTATAGTCAGACAGTATAATATACTATAGACAGACAGTATAGTGTACTATAGTCAGACAGTATAATGTACTATAGTTAGACAGTATAATATACTATAGTCAGACAGTATAATATACTATAGACAGACAGTATAATATACTATAGTCAGACAGTATAATGTACTATAGTCAGACAGTATAACAGACTATAGTCAGACAGTATAATGTACTATAGTCAGACAGTATAATGTACTATAGTCAGACAGTATAATGTACTATAGTCAGACAGTATAATGTACTATAGTCAGACAGTATAATATACTATAGTCAGACAGTATAATGTACTATAGTCAGACAGTATAATGTACTATAGTCAGACAGTATAGTGTACTATAGTCAGACAGTATAATGTACTATAGTCAGACAGTATAATGTACTATAGTCAGACAGTATAATGTACTAGAGTCAGACAGTATAACAGACTAGAGTCAGACAGTATAACAGACTATAGTCAGACAGTATAATGTACTATAGTCAGACAGTATAATATACTATAGTCAGACAGTATAATATACTATAGTCAGACAGTATAATGTACTATAGTCAGACAGTATAATGTACTATAGTCAGACAGTATAGTTTACTATAGTCAGACAGTATAATGTACTATAGTCAGACAGTATAATGTACTATAGTCAGACAGTATAATGTACTAGAGTCAGACAGTATAACAGACTAGAGTCAGACAGTATAACAGACTATAGTCAGACAGTATAATGTACTATAGTCAGACAGTATAATGTACTAGAGTCAGACAGTATAATGTACTAGAGTCAGACAGTATAACAGACTAGAGTCAGACAGTATAACAGACTATAGTCAGACAGTATAATGTACTATAGTCAGATTATATAACAGACTATAGTCAGACAGTATAACAGACTATAGTCAGACAGTATAATATACTATAGACAGACAGTATAGTGTACTATAGTCAGACAGTATAATGTACTATAGTCAGACAGTATAACAGACTATAGTCAGACAGTATAATATACTATAGACAGACAGTATAATGTACTATAGTCAGACAGTATAACAGACTATAGTCAGACAGTATAATATACTATAGTCAGACAGTATAATGTACTATAGTCAGACAGTATAATGTACTATAGTCAGACAGTATAGTGTACTATAGTCAGACAGTATAATGTACTATAGTCAGACAGTATAATGTACTATAGTCAGACAGTATAATGTACTATAGTTAGACAGTATAATGTACTATAGTCAGACAGTATAACAGACTATAGTCAGACAGTATAATGTACTATAGTCAGACAGTATAGTGTACTATAGTCAGACAGTATAATGTACTATAGTCAGACAGTATAATGTACTATAGTCAGACAGTATAGTGTACTATAGTCAGACAGTATAATGTACTATAGTCAGACAGTATAATATACTATAGTCAGACAGTATAACAGACTATAGTCAGACAGTATAATGTACTATAGTCAGACAGTATAACAGACTATAGTCAGACAGTATAACAGACTATAGTCAGACAGTATAATATACTATAGACAGACAGTATAGTGTACTATAGTCAGACAGTATAATGTACTATAGTTAGACAGTATAATATACTATAGTCAGACAGTATAATGTACTATAGTCAGACAGTATAATATACTATAGTCAGACAGTATAATGTACTATAGTCAGACAGTATAACAGACTATAGTCAGACAGTATAATGTACTATAGTCAGACAGTATAATGTACTATAGTAAGACAGTATAATGTACTATAGTCAGACAGTATAATGTACTATAGTCAGACAGTATAATATACTATAGTCAGACAGTATAATGTACTATAGTCAGACAGTATAATGTACTATAGTCAGACAGTATAGTGTACTATAGTCAGACAGTATAATGTACTATAGTCAGACAGTATAATGTACTATAGTCAGACAGTATAATGTACTATAGTCAGACAGTATAACAGACTATAGTCAGACAGTATAACAGACTATAGTCAGACAGTATAGTGTACTATAGTCAGACAGTATAATGTACTATAGTCAGACAGTATAATGTACTATAGTCAGACAGTATAATGTACTATAGTCAGACAGTATAGTTTACTATAGTCAGACAGTATAATGTACTATAGTCAGACAGTATAATGTACTATAGTCAGACAGTATAATGTACTATAGTCAGACAGTATAATATACTATAGTCAGACAGTATAATGTACTATAGTCAGACAGTATAACAGACTATAGTCAGACAGTATAATGTACTATAGTCAGACAGTATAATATACTATAGTCAGACAGTATAACAGACTATAGTCAGACAGTATAATGTACTATAGTCAGACAGTATAATGTACTATAGTCAGACAGTATAATGTACTATAGTCAGACAGTATAACAGACTATAGTCAGACAGTATAATGTACTAGAGTCAGACAGTATAACAGACTATAGTCAGACAGTATAATGTACTATAGTCAGACAGTATAATATACTATAGTCAGACAGTATAATGTACTAGAGTCAGACAGTATAACAGACTATAGTCAGACAGTATAATGTACTATAGACAGACAGTATAATGTACTATAGTCAGACAGTATAATGTACTATAGTCAGACAGTATAACAGACTATAGTCAGACAGTATAATGTACTAGAGTCAGACAGTATAACAGACTATAGTCAGACAGTATAATGTACTATAGTCAGACAGTATAGTGTACTATAGTCAGACAGTATAATGTACTATAGTCAGACAGTATAACAGACTATAGTCAGACAGTATAACAGACTATAGTCAGACAGTATAATATACTATAGACAGACAGTATAGTGTACTATAGTCAGACAGTATAATGTACTATAGTTAGACAGTATAATGTACTAGAGTCAGACAGTATAACAGACTATAGTCAGACAGTATAACAGACTATAGTCAGACAGTATAATATACTATAGACAGACAGTATAGTGTACTATAGTCAGACAGTATAGTGTACTATAGTCAGACAGTATAACAGACTATAGTCAGACAGTATAATGTACTATAGTCAGACAGTATAATATACTATAGACAGACAGTATAATGTACTAGAGTCAGACAGTATAACAGACTATAGTCAGACAGTATAACAGACTATAGTCAGACAGTATAATATACTATAGACAGACAGTATAGTGTACTATAGTCAGACAGTATAGTGTACTATAGTCAGACAGTATAACAGACTATAGTCAGACAGTATAATGTACTATAGTCAGACAGTATAATGTACTAGAGTCAGACAGTATAACAGACTATAGTCAGACAGTATAACAGACTATAGTCAGACAGTATAATATACTATAGACAGACAGTATAGTGTACTATAGTCAGACAGTATAATGTACTATAGTTAGACAGTATAATGTACTAGAGTCAGACAGTATAACAGACTATAGTCAGACAGTATAGTGTACTATAGTCAGACAGTATAGTGTACTATAGTCAGACAGTATAACAGACTATAGTCAGACAGTATAATGTACTATAGTCAGACAGTATAATGTACTCATAGTCAGACAGTATATAGTGTACCAGGAATAGTCAGACAGTATAATGTACTATAGTCAGACAGTATAGTGTACCATAGTCAGACAGTATAATGTACTATAGTCAGACAGTATATCAAAAAATTATAGTCAGACAGTATAGTGTACCTATAGTCAGACAGCATAATGTACTATAGCTGAACAGTATAATAGTACTATAGTCAGACAGTATAGTGTACTTTATAGTCAGACAGTATAATGTACTATAGTTAGACAGTATAATGTACTATAGTCAGACAGTATAACAGAGACTATAGTCAGACAGTATAATGTACTATAGTCAGACAGTATATGTACTATAGTCAGACAGTATAATGTACTATAGTCAGATAGTATATGTACTATAGTCAGACAGTATAGTGTACTATAGTCAGACAGTATAATGTACTATAGTCAGACAGTATAATATACTATAGTCAGACAGTATAACAGACTATAGTCAGACAGTATAATGTACTATAGTCAGACAGTATAACAGACTATAGTCAGACAGTATAACAGACTATAGTCAGACAGTATAATATACTATAGACAGACAGTATAGTGTACTATAGTCAGACAGTATAACAGACTATAGTCAGACAGTATAACAGACTATAGTCAGACAGTATAGTGTACTATAGTCAGACAGTATAATGTACTATAGTCAGACAGTATAATGTACTATAGTCAGACAGTATAATGTACTATAGTCAGACAGTATAACAGACTATAGTCAGACAGTGTAACAGACTATAGTCAGACAGTATAGTGTACTATAGTCAGACAGTATAGTGTACTATAGTCAGACAGTATAGTGTACTATAGTCAGACAGTATAGTGTACTATAGTCAGACAGTATAACAGACTATAGTCAGACAGTATAGTGTACTATAGTCAGACAGTATAGTGTACTATAGTCAGACAGTATATGTACTATAGTCAGACAGTATAATATACTATAGTCAGACAGTATAGTAGTGTACTATAGTCAGACAGCATAATGTACTATAGTCAGACAGTATAGTGTACTATAGTCAGACAGCATAACAGTACTATAGTCAGACAGTATAACAGACTATAGTTTTGTATAATGTACTATAGTCAGACAGTATAATACTATAGTCAGACAAAGTATAGTAAAATACTATAGTCAGACAGTATAATAGACTATAGTCAGACAGTATAGTGTACTATAGTCAGACAGTATAATATACTATAGACAGACAGTATAGTGTACTATAGTTAGACAGTATAATGTACTATAGTTACACAGTATAATGTACTATAGTTACACAGTATAATGTACTATAGTCAGACAGTATAATGTACTATAGTTACACAGTATAATGTACTATAGTTACACAGTATAATGTACTATAGTTACACAGTATAATGTACTATAGTCAGACAGTATAGTGTACTATAGTCAGACAGTATAGTGTACTATAGTCAGACAGTATAACAGACTATAGTCAGACAGTATAGTGTACTATAGTCAGACAGTATAATATACTATAGACAGACAGTATAGTGTACTATAGTCAGACAGTATAATGTACTATAGTCAGACAGTATAATGTACTATAGTCAGACAGTATAGTGTACTATAGTCAGACAGTATAATGTACTATAGTTAGACAGTATAATGTACTATAGTCAGACAGTATAACAGACTATAGTCAGACAGTATAATGTACTATAGTCAGACAGTATAGTGTACTATAGTCAGACAGTATAATGTACTATAGTCAGACAGTATAATGTACTATAGTCAGACAGTATAGTGTACTATAGTCAGACAGTATAATGTACTATAGTCAGACAGTATAATATACTATAGTCAGACAGTATAACAGACTATAGTCAGACAGTATAACAGACTATAGTCAGACAGTATAATGTACTATAGTCAGACAGTATAATATACTATAGTCAGACAGTATAGTGTACTATAGTCAGACAGTATAATGTACTATAGTCAGACAGTATAATGTACTATAGTCAGACAGTATAATGTACTATAGTCAGACAGTATAATGTACTATAGTCAGACAGTATAATGTACTATAGTCAGACAGTATAACAGACTATAGTCAGACAGTGTAACAGACTATAGTCAGACAGTATAGTGTACTATAGTCAGACAGTATAGTGTACTATAGTCAGACAGTATAGTGTACTATAGTCAGACAGTATAGTGTACTATAGTCAGACAGTATAACAGACTATAGTCAGACAGTATAGTGTACTATAGTCAGACAGTATAACAGACTATAGTCAGACAGTATAGTGTACTATAGTCAGACAGTATAGTGTACTATAGTCAGACAGTATAATGTACTATAGTCAGACAGTATAGTGTACTATAGTCAGACAGTATAGTGTACTATAGTCAGACAGTATAACAGACTATAGTTACACAGTATAATGTACTATAGTCAGACAGTATAATGTACTATAGTCAGACAGTATAGTGTACTATAGTCAGACAGTATAACAGACTATAGTTACACAGTATAATGTACTATAGTCAGACAGTATAGTGTACTATAGTCAGACAGTATAACAGACTATAGTTACACAGTATAATGTACTATAGTCAGACAGTATAGTGTACTATAGTCAGACAGTATAACAGACTATAGTTACACAGTATAATGTACTATAGTCAGACAGTATAATGTACTATAGTCAGACAGTATAGTGTACTATAGTCAGACAGTATAACAGACTATAGTTACACAGTATAATGTACTATAGTCAGACAGTATAGTGTACTATAGTCAGACAGTATAGTGTACTATAGTCAGACAGTATAACAGACTATAGTCAGACAGTATAGTGTACTATAGTCAGACAGTATAATATACTATAGACAGACAGTATAGTGTACTATAGTTACACAGTATAATGTACTATAGTTACACAGTATAATGTACTATAGTTACACAGTATAATGTACTATAGTCAGACAGTATAATGTACTATAGTTACACAGTATAATGTACTATAGTTACACAGTATAATGTACTATAGTTACACAGTATAATGTACTATAGTCAGACAGTATAATGTACTATAGTCAGACAGTATAGTGTACTATAGTCAGACAGTATAACAGACTATAGTTACACAGTATAATGTACTATAGTCAGACAGTATAGTGTACTATAGTCAGACAGTATAGTGTACTATAGTCAGACAGTATAACAGACTATAGTCAGACAGTATAGTGTACTATAGTCAGACAGTATAATATACTATAGACAGACAGTATAGTGTACTATAGTCAGACAGTATAGTGTACTATAGTCAGACAGTATAGTGTACTATAGTCAGACAGTATAATGTACTATAGTCAGACAGTATAACAGACTATAGTCAGACAGTATAGTGTACTATAGTCAGACAGTATAGTGTACTATAGTCAGACAGTATAATGTACTATAGTCAGACAGTATAATATACTATAGTCAGACAGTATAATGTACTATAGTCAGACAGTATAACAGACTATAGTCAGACAGTATAATGTACTATAGTCAGACAGTATAATATACTATAGTCAGACAGTATAATGTACTATAGTCAGACAGTATAACAGACTATAGTCAGACAGTATAATGTACTATAGTCAGACAGTATAATATACTATAGTCAGACAGTATAGTGTACTATAGTCAGACAGTATAATGTACTATAGTCAGACAGTATAACAGACTATAGTCAGACAGTATAATATACTATAGACAGACAGTATAGTGTACTATAGTCAGACAGTATAAAGTACTATAGTCAGACAGTATAACAGACTATAGTCAGACAGTATAATGTACTATAGACAGACAGTATAGTGTACTATAGTCAGACAGTATAATGTACTATAGTTAGACAGTATAACGTACTAGAGTCAGACAGTATAACAGACTATAGTCAGACAGTATAACAGACTATAGTCAGACAGTATAATATACTATAGACAGACAGTATAGTGTACTATAGTCAGACAGTATAGTGTACTATAGTCAGACAGTATAACAGACTATAGTCAGACAGTATAATGTACTATAGTCAGACAGTATAATGTACTATAGTCAGACAGTATAATGTACTATAGTCAGACAGTATAGTGTACTATAGTCAGACAGTATAATGTACTATAGTCAGACAGTATAATGTACTATAGTCAGACAGTATAATGTACTATAGTCAGACAGTATAGTGTACTATAGTCAGACAGTATAATGTACTATAGTCAGACAGTATAGTGTACTATAGTCAGACAGTATAATGTACTATAGTTAGACAGTATAATGTACTATAGTCAGACAGTATAACAGACTATAGTCAGACAGTATAACAGACTATAGTCAGACAGTATAATATACTATAGACAGACAGTATAGTGTACTATAGTCAGACAGTATAATGTACTATAGTCAGACAGTATAATGTACTATAGTTAGACAGTATAGTGTACTATAGTCAGACAGTATAGTGTACTATAGTCAGACAGTATAATGTACTATAGTTAGACAGTATAATGTACTAGAGTCAGACAGTATAACAGACTATAGTCAGACAGTATAACAGACTATAGTCAGACAGTATAATATACTATAGTCAGACAGTATAACAGACTATAGTCAGACAGTATAATATACTATAGACAGACAGTATAACAGACTATAGTCAGACAGTATAATATACTATAGACAGACAGTATAGTGTACTATAGTCAGACAGTATAACAGACTATAGTCAGACAGTATAATGTACTATAGTCAGACAGTATAATGTACTATAGTCAGACAGTATAATGTACTATAGTCAGACAGTATAACAGACTATAGTCAGACAGTATAATGTACTATAGTCAGACAGTATAATGTACTATAGTCAGACAGTATAATATACTATAGTCAGACAGTATAATGTACTATAGTCAGACAGTATAACAGACTATAGTCAGACAGTATAATATACTATAGACAGACAGTATAGTGTACTATAGTCAGACAGTATAGTGTACTATAGTCAGACAGTATAGTGTACTATAGTCAGACAGTATAATGTACTATAGTCAGACAGTATAATGTACTATAGTCAGACAGTATAATGTACTATAGTCAGACAGTATAATATACTATAGTCAGACAGTATAATGTACTATAGTCAGACAGTATAATGTACTATAGTCAGACAGTATAGTGTACTATAGTCAGACAGTATAATGTACTATAGTCAGACAGTATAATATACTATAGTCAGACAGTATAACAGACTATAGTCAGACAGTATAATGTACTATAGTCAGACAGTATAACAGACTATAGTCAGACAGCATAATATACTATAGACAGACAGTATAGTGTACTATAGTCAGACAGTATAGTGTACTATAGTCAGACAGTATAGTGTACTATAGTCAGACAGTATAATGTACTATAGTCAGACAGTATAACAGACTATAGTCAGACAGTATAACAGACTATAGTCAGACAGTATAATGTACTATAGTCAGACAGTATAATGTACTATAGTCAGACAGTATAATATACTATAGTCAGACAGTATAATGTACTATAGTCAGACAGTATAACAGACTATAGTCAGACAGTATAATGTACTATAGTCAGACAGTATAATGTACTATAGTCAGACAGTATAATATACTATAGTCAGACAGTATAATGTACTATAGTCAGACAGTATAATGTACTATAGTCAGACAGTATAGTGTACTATAGTCAGACAGTATAATGTACTATAGTCAGACAGTATAATGTACTATAGTCAGACAGTATAATGTACTATAGTCAGACAGTATAACAGACTATAGTCAGACAGTATAACAGACTATAGTCAGACAGTATAATATACTATAGACAGACAGTATAGTGTACTATAGTCAGACAGTATAGTGTACTATAGTCAGACAGTATAATGTACTATAGTCAGACAGTATAGTGTACTATAGTCAGACAGTATAATGTACTATAGTCAGACAGTATAATGTACTATAGTCAGACAGTATAATGTACTATAGTCAGACAGTATAATGTACTATAGTCAGACAGTATAGTTTACTATAGTCAGACAGTATAATGTACTATAGTCAGACAGTATAATGTACTATAGTCAGACAGTATAATGTACTATAGTCAGACAGTATAACAGACTATAGTCAGACAGTATAATGTACTATAGTCAGACAGTATAACAGACTATAGTCAGACAGTATAATGTACTAGAGTCAGACAGTATAACAGACTATAGTCAGACAGTATAATATACTATAGTCAGACAGTATAACAGACTATAGTCAGACAGTATAATATACTATAGTCAGACAGTATAATATACTATAGTCAGACAGTATAACAGACTATAGTCAGACAGTATAATGTACTAGAGTCAGACAGTATAACAGACTATAGTCAGACAGTATAATGTACTATAGTCAGACAGTATAGTGTACTATAGTCAGACAGTATAATGTACTATAGTCAGACAGTATAATGTACTATAGTCAGACAGTATAATGTACTATAGTCAGACAGTATAATATACTATAGTCAGACAGTATAATGTACTATAGTCAGACAGTATAATGTACTATAGTCAGACAGTATAGTGTACTATAGTCAGACAGTATAATGTACTATAGTCAGACAGTATAATATACTATAGTCAGACAGTATAACAGACTATAGTCAGACAGTATAATGTACTATAGTCAGACAGTATAACAGACTATAGTCAGACAGCATAATATACTATAGACAGACAGTATAGTGTACTATAGTCAGACAGTATAGTGTACTATAGTCAGACAGTATAGTGTACTATAGTCAGACAGTATAATGTACTATAGTCAGACAGTATAACAGACTATAGTCAGACAGTATAACAGACTATAGTCAGACAGTATAATGTACTATAGTCAGACAGTATAATGTACTATAGTCAGACAGTATAATATACTATAGTCAGACAGTATAATGTACTATAGTCAGACAGTATAACAGACTATAGTCAGACAGTATAATGTACTATAGTCAGACAGTATAATGTACTATAGTCAGACAGTATAATGTACTATAGTCAGACAGTATAATGTACTATAGTCAGACAGTATAATATACTATAGTCAGACAGTATAATGCACTATAGTCAGACAGTATAATGTACTATAGTCAGACAGTATAGTGTACTATAGTCAGACAGTATAATGTACTATAGTCAGACAGTATAATGTACTATAGTCAGACAGTATAATGTACTATAGTCAGACAGTATAACAGACTATAGTCAGACAGTATAACAGACTATAGTCAGACAGTATAATATACTATAGACAGACAGTATAGTGTACTATAGTCAGACAGTATAGTGTACTATAGTCAGACAGTATAATGTACTATAGTCAGACAGTATAGTGTACTATAGTCAGACAGTATAATGTACTATAGTCAGACAGTATAATGTACTATAGTCAGACAGTATAATGTACTATAGTCAGACAGTATAATGTACTATAGTCAGACAGTATAGTTTACTATAGTCAGACAGTATAATGTACTATAGTCAGACAGTATAATGTACTATAGTCAGACAGTATAATGTACTATAGTCAGACAGTATAACAGACTATAGTCAGACAGTATAATGTACTATAGTCAGACAGTATAACAGACTATAGTCAGACAGTATAATGTACTAGAGTCAGACAGTATAACAGACTATAGTCAGACAGTATAATATACTATAGTCAGACAGTATAACAGACTATAGTCAGACAGTATAATATACTATAGTCAGACAGTATAATATACTATAGTCAGACAGTATAACAGACTATAGTCAGACAGTATAATGTACTAGAGTCAGACAGTATAACAGACTATAGTCAGACAGTATAATGTACTATAGTCAGACAGTATAACAGACTATAGTCAGACAGTATAATGTACTATAGTCAGACAGTATAATGTACTAGAGTCAGACAGTATAATGTACTATAGTCAGACAGTATAGTGTACTATAGTCAGACAGTATAATGTACTATAGTCAGACAGTATAATGTACTATAGTCAGACAGTATAATGTACTATAGTCAGACAGTATAATGTACTATAGTCAGACAGTATAATGTACTATAGTCAGACAGTATAGTTTACTATAGTCAGACAGTATAATGTACTATAGTCAGACAGTATAATGTACTATAGTCAGACAGTATAATGTACTATAGTCAGACAGTATAATATACTATAGTCAGACAGTATAATGTACTATAGTCAGACAGTATAACAGACTATAGTCAGACAGTATAATGTACTATAGTCAGACAGTATAATGTACTATAGTCAGACAGTATAATGTACTATAGTCAGACAGTATAATGTACTATAGTCAGACAGTATAATGTACTATAGTCAGACAGTATAATATACTATAGACAGACAGTATAGTGTACTATAGTCAGACAGTATAACAGACTATAGTCAGACAGTATAACAGACTATAGTCAGACAGTATAATGTACTATAGTCAGACAGTATAATGTACTATAGTCAGACAGTATAGTGTACTATAGTTAGACAGTATAATGTACTATAGTCAGACAGTATAATATACTATAGTCAGACAGTATAGTGTACTATAGTCAGACAGTATAACAGACTATAGTCAGACAGTATAACAGACTATAGTCAGACAGTATAATGTACTATAGTCAGACAGTATAATGTACTATAGTCAGACAGTATAATATACTATAGACAGACAGTATAGTGTACTATAGTCAGACAGTATAGTGTACTATAGTCAGACAGTATAATGTACTATAGTCAGACAGTATAATGTACTATAGTCAGACAGTATAACAGACTATAGTCAGACAGTATAATGTACTATAGTCAGACAGTATAATGTACTATAGTCAGACAGTATAATGTACTATAGTCAGACAGTATAATGTACTATAGTCAGACAGTATAATGTACTATAGTCAGACAGTATAATGTACTATAGTCAGACAGTATAATGTACTATAGTCAGACAGTATAACAGACTATAGTCAGACAGTATAATGTACTATAGTCAGACAGTATAATATACTATAGACAGACAGTATAGTGTACTATAGTCAGACAGTATAGTGTACTATAGTCAGACAGTATAATGTACTATAGTCAGACAGTATAATGTACTATAGTCAGACAGTATAACAGACTATAGTCAGACAGTATAATGTACTATAGTCAGACAGTATAATATACTATAGTCAGACAGTATAACAGACTATAGTCAGACAGTATAATGTACTATAGTCAGACAGTATAATGTACTGTAGTCAGACAGTATAATGTACTATAGTCAGACAGTATAATGTACTATAGTCAGACAGTATAATGTACTATAGTCAGACAGTATAATGTACTATAGTCAGACAGTATAATGTACTATAGTCAGACAGTATAACAGACTATAGTCAGACAGTATAATGTACTATAGTCAGACAGTATAATGTACTATAGTCAGACAGTATAACAGACTATAGTCAGACAGTATAATGTACTATAGTCAGACAGTATAATGTACTATAGTCAGACAGTATAATGTACTATAGTCAGACAGTATAGTCTACTATAGTCAGACAGTATAATGTACTATAGTCAGACAGTATAGTCTACTATAGTCAGACAGTATAATGTACTATAGTCAGACAGTATAATGTACTATAGTCAGACAGTATAATATACTATAGTCAGACAGTATAGTCTACTATAGTCAGACAGTATAATGTACTATAGTCAGACAGTATAATGTACTATAGTCAGACAGTATAGTCTACTATAGTCAGACAGTATAATATACTATAGTCAGACAGTATAATATACTATAGTCAGACAGTATAGTGTACTATAGTCAGACAGTATAATATACTATAGTCAGACAGTATAACAGACTATAGTCAGACAGTATAGTGTACTATAGTCAGACAGTATAGTGTACTATAGTCAGACAGTATAATGTACTATAGTCAGACAGTATAACAGACTATAGTCAGACAGTATAACAGACTATAGTCAGACAGTATAGTGTACTATAGTCAGACAGTATAATGTACTATAGTCAGACAGTATAATGTACTATAGTCAGACAGTATAATGTACTATAGTCAGACAGTATAACAGACTATAGTCAGACAGTATTATATACTATAGTCAGACAGTATAATGTACTATAGTCAGACAGTATAACAGACTATAGTCAGACAGTATAACAGACTATAGTCAGACAGTATAGTGTACTATAGTCAGACAGTATAATGTACTATAGTCAGACAGTATAATGTACTATAGTCAGACAGTATAATGTACTATAGTCAGACAGTATAGTCTACTATAGTCAGACAGTATAATATACTATAGTCAGACAGTATAGTCTACTATAGTCAGACAGTATAATGTACTATAGTCAGACAGTATAATGTACTATAGTCAGACAGTATAGTCTACTATAGTCAGACAGTATAATATACTATAGTCAGACAGTATAGTGTACTATAGTCAGACAGTATAATGTACTATAGTCAGACAGTATAATGTACTATAGTCAGACAGTATAACAGACTATAGTCAGACAGTATAATGTACTATAGTCAGACAGTATAATGTACTATAGTCAGACAGTATAATGTACTATAGTCAGACAGTATAACAGACTATAGTCAGACAGTATAATGTACTATAGTCAGACAGTATAACAGACTAGAGTCAGACAGTATAATGTACTATAGTCAGACAGTATAATGTACTATAGTCAGACAGTATAATATACTATAGTCAGACAGTATAATATACTATAGTCAGACAGTATAACAGACTATAGTCAGACAGTATAATGTACTATAGTCAGACAGTATAACAGACTAGAGTCAGACAGTATAATGTACTATAGTCAGACAGTATAATGTACTATAGTCAGACAGTATAACAGACTGTAGTCACATTGCTCTGCAGTTACAGGAGCCTTTCCCAGTGGATGACCTTTCTCTCTTCAGCTTTAAAGAAACAGAGAGAAAAAGAGACTGGCAAATCCAGTGATAATGTGTCAATGTTAACCACTTACAATTAAAACTGTGATTTATGTTGCAGAAAGCTTTTAAATGACACAGCAGCATTACAATATAGATTCCCCCTGTCATTAGCATAATAGTTTTATTGTTGCATAATTAAGAAATCTAAAATGTGTCTACCTGGCTAAGCTTTACTACGTATCAGGGACTGTTAGATGGGCAAACGTATCCACACACACGACGGAACATGGGTCAATGGCAGACGGGATCGAGGTGATGATTAAATCATTAAAATGTTGTCAGCGCTTCACAGAGCAGAGAGAAAATTAACTTCCTACCAAACCACATTTTTCTGCTGAACATGAAATAATGCTTTTGTGCCAGTCTAATTACAAAGCGAACATCTGATAGAGTCAGCATCCGGGGGGATTACCACATGCATGAGTATTAGACCTCATTACCAGCTTGACTGCTAAATTATTACATCTTGTAATTGGATGGTGAGATTTCTACTCAGATTGGCTGGGTTTCTGGAAGATTGTAATTACAGGCTTGGTTGGTTTGCGACTTATCACAGTGAGCAGGAGGAGGTGAAAAACAGGCTGTAACCCTCTCACAGCACCCGTTCAGCCCTCTGTTTATTAGACCAAACAGAGCTGTTTGGTGAAGGGGAGACATTTATTACCAGCTGACAAATGGGGGGGTTCATTTATTTAACCTGGCTGATCTATTTCAGCTGAATGTAGAAACAAGCCATCCGTTTTATGATGGAGTCAACGCCTCCATTATCTAGAGGCTAACTGACTGGTAAAAGCACCCATCTGCCAGCTGATTTCATTTACCTTATGTTACTAAACACACAGTGCTATAGGAAATAGGAAGGAATACACATACCATCAACTTGGCGTGTGTGTGTGTGTGTGTGTGTGTGGTGTGTGTGTGTGTGTGTGTGTGTGTGTGTGTGTGTGTGTGTGTGTGTGTGTGTGTGTGTGTGTGTGTGTGTGTGTGTGTGTGTGTGTGTGTGGTGTGTGTGTGTGTGTGTGTGTGTGTGTGTGTGTGTGTGTGTGTGTGTGTGTGTGTGTGTGTGTGTGTGTGTGTGTGTGTGTGTGTGTGTGTGTGTGTGTGTGTGTGTGTGTGTGTGTGTGGTGTGTGTGTGTGTGTGTGTGTGTGTGTGTGTGTGTGTGAACTCACATGTGCTCTTATGTATGCTATTGTTGATCTGTGTCAAAGCTGTAGTCAGATGTTATAGCTGTGCAGGAATGCCTTGCTGATTTAAATCTTGTTCTACGGGAAAAACGAAATACACGTTGTTTTCAAACTCTCATAAGAATATTTCAGATGAACTGCATGTTCCCTCATTAGATGTTTGTCCAATCCAACTTGTTGCTGCACATACAGTGCATTCGGAAAGCATTCAGACCTCCTCCATTTAACCACATTTTTTAACGTTATAGCCTTGCTCTAAAATGGATCAAATTAAAACATGTCCTCATCAATCTACTACACACAATACCCCATAATGACATCACAACACCCCATAATGACATCACAATACCCCATAATGACATCACAATACCCCATAATGACATCACAATACCCCATAATGACATCACAATACCCCATAATGACATCACAATACCCCATTTTTTTCAAATGTATAAATGTATATAATAAATATATATATATATAAAATGGAAATATCTTATTTACATAAGTATTCAGGCCCTTTTCTATGAGATTCAAAATTGAGCTCAGGTGCATCCTGTTTCCATTGATCATCCTTGAGATTATGATGTGGTACGGTTGGACGCAGGTGCAGAGAAGAGATCAGATGAGGAATCAGGGGTTAAGGATAAACATAGTAATACTTCACTGAGATAAGGTGAAGGATCACTGGATCACTGTACACTTGAAAAACCAACAAATACTAAGTCAAACTCACTCAGGAAGCAAAGGACCACAGAAAACACACCTCTTTTAACAGGGAAACAATCATGAAAAAACAAGACACACCTGAGTCCAATAAAATTCCCTAGGGCAGTCTCTGCCGCCCTCTGGTGCCAAGAGGAACCATGACAGAGATGTTTCTACAACTTGATTGGAGTCCACCTGTGGTAAATTACATGTATTGGACATTATTTGGAAAGGCAAACACATCAAATCAAATCAAATTGTATTGGTCACAAACACATGGTTAGCAGATGTCATTGTGAGTGTAGCGAAATGCGTGTGCTTCTAGTTCCAACAGTGCAGCAATATATAAGTAATATACATAAATTCCACAACAAATACCTAATACACACAAATATATGTAAAGGAATGGAATAACAATATATACATATAAATATCTGGATGAGCAATGACAGATGCAATAGATAGTCTAGAATGCAGTATATACAATTGAGATGAGTAATGCAAGATATGTAAACATTACCAGCCTCTACCCCCAAGCCATAAAAAAACTATGTGTAGTATATCTATGTGTAGTCACTTACTATATCTATGTGTAGTCACTTTACCGCTACCTACATGTACACTGCTGCTACTCTCTGTTTATTATAGTGTAGTCACTTTACCGCTACCTACATGTACACTGCTGCTACTCTCTGTTTATTATAGTGTAGTCACTTTACCGCTACCTACATGTACACTGCTGCTACTCTCTGTTTATTATAGTGTAGTCACTTTACCGCTACCTACATGTACACTGCTGCTACTCTCTGTTTATTATCTATGTGTAGTCACTTTACCGCTACCTACATGTACACTGCTGCTACTCTCTGTTTATTATCTATGTGTAGTCACTTTACCGCTACCTACATGTACACTGCTGCTACTCTCTGTTTATTATCTATGTGTAGTCACTTTACCGCTACCTACATGTACACTGCTGCTACTCTCTGTTTATTATCTATGTGTAGTCACTTTACCGCTACCTACATGTACACTGCTGCTACTCTCTGTTTATTATCTATGTGTAGTCACTTTACCGCTACCTACATGTACACTGCTGCTACTCTCTGTTTATTATAGTGTAGTCACTTTACCGCTACCTACATGTACACTGCTGCTACTCTCTGTTTATTATAGTGTAGTCACTTTACCGCTACCTACATGTACACTGCTGCTACTCTCTGTTTATTATCTATGTGTAGTCACTTTACCGCTACCTACATGTACACTGCTGCTACTCTCTGTTTATTATAGTGTAGTCACTTTACCGCTACCTACATGTACACTGCTGCTACTCTCTGTTTATTATAGTGTAGTCACTTTACCACTACCTACATGTACACTGCTGCTACTCTCTGTTTATTATAGTGTAGTCACTTTACCGCTACCTACATGTACACTGCTGCTACTCTCTGTTTATTATCTATGTGTAGTCACTTTACCGCTACCTACATGTACACTGCTGCTACTCTCTGTTTATTATCTATGTGTAGTCACTTTACCGCTACCTACATGTACACTGCTGCTACTCTCTGTTTATTATAGTGTAGTCACTTTACCGCTACCTACATGTACACTGCTGCTACTCTCTGTTTATTATAGTGTAGTCACTTTACCGCTACCTACATGTACACTGCTGCTACTCTCTGTTTATTATCTATGTGTAGTCACTTTACCGCTACCTACATGTACACTGCTGCTACTCTCTGTTTATTATCTATGTGTAGTCACTTTACCGCTACCTACATGTACACTGCTGCTACTCTCTGTTTATTATAGTGTAGTCACTTTACCGCTACCTACATGTACACTGCTGCTACTCTCTGTTTATTATCTATGTGTAGTCACTTTACCGCTACCTACATGTACACTGCTGCTACTCTCTGTTTATTATCTATGTGTAGTCACTTTACCGCTACCTACATGTACACTGCTGCTACTCTCTGTTTATTATAGTGTAGTCACTTTACCGCTACCTACATGTACACTGCTGCTACTCTCTGTTTATTATAGTGTAGTCACTTTACCGCTACCTACATGTACACTGCT
This sequence comes from Oncorhynchus nerka, assembly GCF_034236695.1. Classification (NCBI taxonomy): domain Eukaryota; kingdom Metazoa; phylum Chordata; class Actinopteri; order Salmoniformes; family Salmonidae; genus Oncorhynchus; species Oncorhynchus nerka. Next base: position 1,663,121 of record NC_088409.1, on the reverse strand, counting down.
GCTACTCTGTTTATTATCTATGTGTAGTCACTTTACCGCTACCTACATGTACACTGCTGCTACTCACTGTTTATTATAGTGTAGTCACTTTACCGCTACCTACATGTACACTGCTGCTACTCTCTGTTTATTATCTATGTGTAGTCACTTTACCGCTACCTACATGTACACTGCTGCTACTCTCTGTTTATTATCTATGTGTAGTCACTTTACCGCTACCTACATGTACACTGCTGCTACTCTCTGTTTATTATAGTGTAGTCACTTTACCGCTACCTACATGTACACTGCTGCTACTCTCTGTTTATTATCTATGTGTAGTCACTTTACCGCTACCTACATGTACACTGCAGCTACTCTCTGTTTATTATAGTGTAGTCACTTTACCGCTACCTACATGTACACTGCTGCTACTCTCTGTTTATTATCTATGTGTAGTCACTTTACCACTACCTACATGTACACTGCTGCTACTCTCTGTTTATTATCTATGTGTAGTCACTTTACCGCTACCTACATGTACACTGCTGCTACTCTCTGTTTATTATAGTGTAGTCACTTTACCGCTACCTACATGTACACTGCTGCTACTCTCTGTTTATTATAGTGTAGTCACTTTACCGCTACCTACATGTACACTGCTGCTACTCTCTGTTTATTATAGTGTAGTCACTTTACCGCTACCTACATGTACACTGCTGCTACTCTCTGTTTATTATAGTGTAGTCACTTTACCGCTACCTACATGTACACTGCTGCTACTCTCTGTTTATTATCTATGTGTAGTCACTTTACCGCTACCTACATGTACACTGCTGCTACTCTCTGTTTATTATAGTGTAGTCACTTTACCGCTACCTACATGTACACTGCTGCTACTCTCTGTTTATTATCTATGTGTAGTCACTTTACCGCTACCTACATGTACACTGCTGCTACTCTCTGTTTATTATCTATGTGTAGTCACTTTACCGCTACCTACATGTACACTGCTGCTACTCTCTGTTTATTATCTATGTGTAGTCACTTTACCGCTACCTACATGTACACTGCTGCTACTCTCTGTTTATTATAGTGTAGTCACTTTACCGCTACCTACATGTACACTGCTGCTACTCTCTCTGTTTATTATAGTGTAGTCACTTTACCGCTACCTACATGTACACTGCTGCTACTCTCTGTTTATTATAGTGTAGTCACTTTACCGCTACCTACATGTACACTGCTGCTACTCTCTGTTTATTATCTATGTGTAGTCACTTTACCACTACCTACATGTACACTGCTGCTACTCTCTGTTTATTATCTATGTGTAGTCACTTTACCGCTACCTACATGTACACTGCTGCTACTCTCTGTTTATTATCTATGTGTAGTCACTTTACCGCTACCTACATGTACACTGCTGCTACTCTCTGTTTATTATAGTGTAGTCACTTTACCACTACCTACATGTACACTGCTGCTACTCTCTGTTTATTATCTATGTGTAGTCACTTTACCGCTACCTACATGTACACTGCTGCTACTCTCTGTTTATTATCTATGTGTAGTCACTTTACCGCTACCTACATGTACACTGCTGCTACTCTCTGTTTATTATCTATGTGTCGTCACTTTACCGCTACCTACATGTACACTGCTGCTACTCTCTGTTTATTATCTATGTGTAGTCACTTTACCGCTACCTACATGTACACTGCTGCTACTCTCTGTTTATTATAGTGTAGTCACTTTACCGCTACCTACATGTACACTGCTGCTACTCTCTGTTTATTATAGTGTAGTCACTTTACCGCTACCTACATGTACACTGCTGCTACTCTCTGTTTATTATCTATGTGTAGTCACTTTACCGCTACCTACATGTACACTGCTGCTACTCTCTGTTTATTATAGTGTAGTCACTTTACCGCTACCTACATGTACACTGCTGCTACTCTCTGTTTATTATCTATGTGTAGTCACTTTACCGCTACCTACATGTACACTGCTGCTACTCTCTGTTTATTATAGTGTAGTCACTTTACCGCTACCTACATGTACACTGCTGCTACTCTGTTTTATTATCTATGTGTAGTCACTTTACCGCTACCTACATGTACACTGCTGCTACTCTCTGTTTATTATAGTGTAGTCACTTTACCGCTACCTACATGTACACTGCTGCTACTCTCTGTTTATTATCTATGTGTAGTCACTTTTACCGCTACCTACATGTACACTGCTGCTACTCTCTGTTTATTATAGTGTAGTCACTTTACCGCTACCTACATGTACACTGCTGCTACTCTCTGTTTATTATAGTGTAGTCACTTTACCGCTACCTACATGTACACTGCTGCTACTCTCTGTTTATTATAGTGTAGTCACTTTACCGCTACCTACATGTACACTGCTGCTACTCTCTGTTTATTATCTATGTGTAGTCACTTTACCGCTACCTACATGTACACTGCTGCTACTCTCTGTTTATTATAGTGTAGTCACTTTACCGCTACCTACATGTACACTGCTGCTACTCTCTGTTTATTATCTATGTGTAGTCACTTTACCGCTACCTACATGTACACTGCTGCTACTCTCTGTTTATTATAGTGTAGTCACTTTACCGCTACCTACATGTACACTGCTGCTACTCTCTGTTTATTATCTATGTGTAGTCACTTTACCGCTACCTACATGTACACTGCTGCTACTCTCTGTTTATTATAGTGTAGTCACTTTACCGCTACCTACATGTACACTGCTGCTACTCTGTTTATTATCTATGTGTAGTCACTTTACCGCTACCTACATGTACACTGCTGCTACTCTCTGTTTATTATCTATGTGTAGTCACTTTACCACTACCTACATGTACACTGCTGCTACTCTCTGTTTATTATCTATGTGTAGTCACTTTACCGCTACCTACATGTACACTGCTGCTACTCTCTGTTTATTATCTATGTGTAGTCACTTTACCGCTACCTACATGTACACTGCTGCTACTCTCTGTTTATTATCTATGTGTAGTCACTTTACCGCTACCTACATGTACACTGCTGCTACTCTGTTTATTATAGTGTAGTCACTTTACCGCTACCTACATGTACACTGCTGCTACTCTCTGTTTATTATCTATGTGTAGTCACTTTACCGCTACCTACATGTACACTGCTGCTACTCTCTGTTTATTATAGTGTAGTCACTTTACCACTACCTACATGTACACTGCTGCTACTCTCTGTTTATTATCTATGTGTAGTCACTTTACCGCTACCTACATGTACACTGCTGCTACTCTCTGTTTATTATAGTGTAGTCACTTTACCGCTACCTACATGTACACTGCTGCTACTCTGTTTATTATAGTGTAGTCACTTTACCGCTACCTACATGTACACTGCTGCTACTCTCTGTTTATTATCTATGTGTAGTCACTTTACCGCTACCTACATGTATACTGCTGCTACTCTCTGTTTATTATAGTGTAGTCACTTTACCGCTACCTACATGTACACTGCTGCTACTCTCTGTTTATTATAGTGTAGTCACTTTACCGCTACCTACATGTACACTGCTGCTACTCTCTGTTTATTATCTATGTGTAGTCACTTTACCGCTACCTACATGTACACTGCTGCTACTCTCTGTTTATTATAGTGTAGTCACTTTACCGCTACCTACATGTACACTGCTGCTACTCTCTGTTTATTATAGTGTAGTCACTTTACCGCTACCTACATGTACACTGCTGCTACTCTCTGTTTATTATCTATGTGTAGTCACTTTACCGCTACCTACATGTACACTGCTGCTACTCTCTGTTTATTATCTATGTGTAGTCACTTTACCGCTACCTACATGTACCCTGCTGCTACTCTCTGTTTATTATCTATGTGTAGTCACTTTACCACTACCTACATGTACCCTGCTGCTACTCTCTGTTTATTATCTATGTGTAGTCACTTTACCGCTACCTACATGTACACTGCAGCTACTCTCTGTTTATTATAGTGTAGTCACTTTACCGCTACCTACATGTACACTGCTGCTACTCTCTGTTTATTATCTATGTGTAGTCACTTTACCGCTACCTACATGTACACTGCTGCTACTCTCTGTTTATTATCTATGTGTAGTCACTTTACCGCTACCTACATGTACACTGCTGCTACTCTCTGTTTATTATCTATGTGTAGTCACTTTACCGCTACCTACATGTACACTGCTGCTACTCTCTGTTTATTATCTATGTGTAGTCACTTTACCGCTACCAACATGTACACTGCTGCTACTCTCTGTTTATTATAGTGTAGTCACTTTACCGCTACCTACATGTACACTGCTGCTACTCTCTGTTTATTATCTATGTGTAGTCACTTTACCGCTACCTACATGTACACTGCTGCTACTCTCTGTTTATTATCTATGTGTAGTCACTTTACCGCTACCTACATGTACACTGCTGCTACTCTCTGTTTATTATAGTGTAGTCACTTTACCGCTACCTACATGTACACTGCTGCTACTCTCTGTTTATTATAGTGTAGTCACTTTACCGCTACCTACATGTACACTGCTGCTACTCTGTTTATTATCTATGTGTAGTCACTTTACCGCTACCTACATGTACACTGCTGCTACTCTCTGTTTATTATCTATGTGTAGTCACTTTACCGCTACCTACATGTACCCTGCTGCTACTCTCTGTTTATTATCTATGTGTAGTCACTTTACCACTACCTACATGTACCCTGCTGCTACTCTCTGTTTATTATCTATGTGTAGTCACTTTACCGCTACCTACATGTACACTGCAGCTACTCTGTTTATTATAGTGTAGTCACTTTACCGCTACCTACATGTACACTGCTGCTACTCTCTGTTTATTATCTATGTGTAGTCACTTTACCGCTACCTACATGTACACTGCTGCTACTCTCTGTTTATTATCTATGTGTAGTCACTTTACCGCTACCTACATGTACACTGCTGCTACTCTCTGTTTATTATCTATGTGTAGTCACTTTACCGCTACCTACATGTACACTGCTGCTACTCTCTGTTTATTATCTATGTGTAGTCACTTTACCACTACCTACATGTACACTGCTGCTACTCTCTGTTTATTATCTATGTGTAGTCACTTTACCGCTACCTACATGTACACTGCTGCTACTCTCTGTTTATTATCTATGTGTAGTCACTTTACCGCTACCTACATGTACACTGCTGCTACTCTCTGTTTATTATAGTGTAGTCACTTTACCGCTACCTACATGTACACTGCTGCTACTCTCTGTTTATTATAGTGTAGTCACTTTACCGCTACCTACATGTACACTGCTGCTACTCTCTGTTTATTATCTATGTGTAGTCACTTTACCGCTACCTACATGTACACTGCTGCTACTCTCTGTTTATTATCTATGTGTAGTCACTTTACCGCTACCTACATGTACACTGCTGCTACTCTCTGTTTATTATCTATGTGTAGTCACTTTACCGCTACCTACATGTACACTGCTGCTACTCTCTGTTTATTATAGTGTAGTCACTTTACCGCTACCTACATGTACACTGCTGCTACTCTCTGTTTATTATCTATGTGTAGTCACTTTACCGCTACCTACATGTACACTGCTGCTACTCTCTGTTTATTATAGTGTAGTCACTTTACCGCTACCTACATGTACACTGCTGCTACTCTCTGTTTATTATCTATGTGTAGTCACTTTACCGCTACCTACATGTACAAATGACCTTGACTAACTTGTACCCCCACACACTGACTCTGTACTGGTACCCCCTGTATATAGCCTCGTTAATGTTATTTTATCGTTTTACTATTTATAATTTTTTACTTTACTTTATTTGGTATGTATTTTCTTAACTCTTTCTTGAACTGCATTGTTGGTTAGTGCTTTGTAAAGTCAGCATTTCACTGTTGTATTCGGCACATGTGAGAAATAAAGTTTGATTTGATTTGATAATTGTAACCATAGGGATCGTAGAACCTGAAAAAGTTAGAGGAGAAACAGACTATATTGAGTCTGACTCTAGTCTATTACACTGAGTCTGACTATAGTATATTACACTGAGTCTGACTATAATATATTACACTGAGTCTGACTATAGTATATTACACTGAGTCTGACTATAATATATTACACTGAGTCTGACTATAGTATATTACACTGAGTCTGACTATAGTATATTACACCGAGTCTGACTATAGTATATTACACTGAGTCTGACTATAGTATATTACACTGAGTCTGACTATAGTATATTACACTGAGTCTGACTATAATATATTACACCGAGTCTGACTATAGTATATTACACTGAGTCTGACTATAGTATATTACACTGAGTCTGACTATAGTATATTACACTGAGTCTGACTATAGTATATTACACTGAGTCTGACTATAGTATATTACACTGAGTCTGACTATAGTATATTACACCGAGTCTGACTATAGTTCATATCACATCTGTCATTATCATTTTAAACTAATATAGTTGTCTTACATACTGGTTTAAATCATATCACATCTAAAACTATCATTTTAAATACATCTAGTGGTTTTCACATTCTATTTTTTATCACATCTAAAAAAAAATAGTTTTTTTACATTCTAATTCACATAAAATTAGTGTTTTACATTCTAGTTCATTTCATATCACATTAGTGTTTTACATTCTAGTTCATATCACATTAGTTTTTTCCATTTTAGTTCATATCATATTAGTGTTTTATATTCTAGTTCATATCACATGACATTCATGTTTTACATTCTAGTTCATATCACATTAGTGTTTTACATTCTAGTTCATATCATATTAGTGTTATACATTCTAGTTCATATCATATTAGTGTTTTACATTCTAGTTCATATCATATTAGTCTTTTACATTCTAGTTCATATCATATTAGTGTTTTACATTCTAGTTCATATCACATTAGTGTTTTACATTCTCGTTCATATCATATCACATTAGTGTTTTACATTCTAGTTCTATTCATATTAGTGTTTTACATTCTAGTTCATATCATATTAGTGTTTTACATTCTAGTTCATGTCCCATTAGAGTTTTACATTCTAGTTCATATCACATCATATTAGTGTTTTACATTCTAGTTCTATTCATATTAGTGTTTTACATTCTAGTTCATATCATAGCACACTAGTGTTTTACATTCTAGTTCATATCATATTAGTGTTTTACATTCTAGTTCAAGCCCCATTAGAGTTTTACATTCTAGTTCATATCACATCATATTAGTGTTTTACATTCTAGTTCATATCACATCATATTTGTGTTTTACATTCTAGTTCATATCATATTAGTGTTTTACATTCTAGTTCATATCATATTAGTGTTTTACATTCTAGTTCATATCATTTTAGTGTTTTACATTCTAGTTCGTATCATATTAGTCTTTTACATTCTAGTTCATATCACATCAGTGTTTAACATTCTAGTTCATATCATATTAGTGTTTTACATTCTAGTTCATATCATATTAGTGTTTTACATTCTCGTTCATATCATATCACATTAGTGTTTTACATTCTAGTTAATATCATATTAGTGTTGTACATTCTAGTTCATAACACATCACATTAGTGTTTTACAGTCTAGTTCATATCATATCACATTCGTGTTTTACATTCTAGTTCGTATCATATTAGTCTTTTACATTCTAATTCATATCATATCACATTAGTGTTTTACATTCTAGTTCATATCATATCATATTAGTGTTTTACATTCTAGTTCATATCACATCAGTGTTTAACATTCTAGTTCATATCACATTAGTGTTTTAAATTCTAGTTCATATCATATTAGTGTTTTACATTCTAGTTCATATCACATCACATTAGTGTTTTACATTCTAGTTCATATCACATCACATTAGTGTTTTACATTCTAGTTCATATCATATTAGTGTTTTACATTCGAGTTCATATCATATTAGTGTTTTACATTTTAGTTCAAATCACATCACATTAGTGTTTTACATTCTAGTTCATATCACATTAGTGTTTTACATTCTAGTTCATATCATATTAGTGTTTTACAATCTAGTTCATATCATATTAGTGTTTTACATTCTAGTTCATATCACATTAGTGTTTTACATTCTAGTTCATATCATATTAGTGTTTTACAATCTAGTTCATATCACATTAGTGTTTTACATTCTAGTTCATATCATATCACATTATTGTTTTACATTCTAGTTCATATCATATTAGTGTTTCACATTCTAGTTCATATCACATTAGTGTTTTACTTTCTAGTTCATATCATATTAGTGTTTTACATTCTAGTTCAAATCACATCACATTAGTGTTTTACATTCTAGTTCATATCACATTAGTGTTTTACATTCTAGTTCATATCATATTAGTGTATGCCATTCTAGTTCATATCACATTAGTGTTTTACATTCTAGTTCATATCATATTAGTGTTTTACAATCTAGTTCATATCACATTAGTGTTTTACATTCTAGTTCATTTCACATTAGTGTTTTACATTCTTGTTCATATCACATCACATTAGTGTTTTACATTCTAGTTCATATCACATTAGTGTTTTACATTCTAGTTCATATCATATTAGTGTTTTACATTCTAGTTCATATCATATCACATTAGTGTTTTACATTCTAGTTCATATCACATTAGTGTTTTACATTCCAGTTCATATCACATTAGTGTTTTACATTCTAGTTCATATCATATTAGTGTTTTACATTCTAGTTCATATCACATCACATTAGTGTTTTACATTCTAGTTCATATCACATTAGTGTTTTACATTCTAGTTCATATCATATTAGTGTTTTACATTCTAGTTCATATCATATCACATTAGTGTTTTACATTCTAGTTCATATCATATTAGTGTTTTACATTCGAGTTCATTTCACATTAGTGTTTTACATTCTAGTTCATATCACATTAGTGTTTTACATTCCAGTTCATATCACATTAGTGTTTTACATTCTAGTTCATATCACATTAGTGTTTTACATTCTAGTTCATATCATATTAGTGTTTTACATTCGAGTTCATATCAGATTAGTGTTTTACATTCTAGTTCATATCACATTAGTGTTTTACATTCTAGTTCATATCATATCATATTAGTGTTTTACATTCTAGTTCTATTCATATTAGTGTTTTACATTCTAGTTCATATCATAGCACACTAGTGTTTTACATTCTAGTTCATATCATATTAGTGTTTTACATTCTAGTTCAAGCCCCATTAGAGTTTTACATTCTAGTTCATATCACATCATATTAGTGTTTTACATTCTAGTTCATATCACATCATATTTGTGTTTTACATTCTAGTTCATATCATATTAGTGTTTTACATTCTAGTTCATATCATATTAGTGTTTTACATTCGAGTTCATATCATATTAGTGTTTTACATTTTAGTTCAAATCACATCACATTAGTGTTTTACATTCTAGTTCATATCACATTAGTGTTTTACATTCTAGTTCATATCATATTAGTGTTTTACATTCTAGTTCATATCATATTAGTGTTTTACATTCTAGTTCATATCATATTAGTGTTTAACTTACTAGTTCATATCACAATAGTGTTTTACATTCGAGTTCATATAATTTCAGATTAGTCTTTTACATTCCAATTCATATCACATCACATTAGTGTTTTACATTCTAGTTCATATCATATCACATTAGTGTTTTACATTCTAGTTCATATCATATCACATTAGTGTTTTACATTCTAGTTCATATCACATTAGTGTTTTACATTCTAGTTCATATCATATTAGTGTTTTACAATCTAGTTCATATCATATTAGTGTTTTACATTCTAGTTCATATCACATTAGTGTTTTACATTCTAGTTCATATCATATTAGTGTTTTACAATCTAGTTCATATCACAATAGTGTTTTACATTCTAGTTCATATCATATCACATTATTGTTTTACATTCTAGTTCATATCATATTAGTGTTTCACATTCTAGTTCATATCACATTAGTGTTTTACATTCTAGTTCATATCATATTAGTGTTTTACAATCTAGTTCATATCACATTAGTGTTTTACATTCTAGTTCATATCACATTCGTGTTTTAAATTCTAGTTCATATCATATTAGTGTTTTACATTCTAGTTCATATCACATCACATTAGTGTTTTACATTCTAGTTCATATCATATCACATTAGTGTTTTACATTCTAGTTCATATCATATTAGTGTTTTACATTCTAGTTCATATCATATTAGTGTTTTACATTCTAGTTCATATCACATTAGTGTTTTACATTCTAGTTCATATCATATTAGTGTTTTATATTCTAGTCAATATCATATCACATTAGTGTTTTACATTCTAGTTCATATCATATTAGTGTTTTACATTCTAGTTCAAATCACATCACATTAGTGTTTTACATTCTAGTTCATATCACATTAGTGTTTTACATTCTAGTTCATATCATATTAGTGTATGCCATTCTAGTTCATATCACATTAGTGTTTTACATTCTAGTTCATATCATATTAGTGTTTTACAATCTAGTTCATATCACATTAGTGTTTTACATTCTAGTTCATTTCACATTAGTGTTTTACATTCTTGTTCATATCACATCACATTAGTGTTTTACATTCTAGTTCATATCACATTAGTGTTTTACATTCTAGTTCATATCATATTAGTGTTTTACATTCTAGTTCATATCATATCACATTAGTGTTTTACATTCTAGTTCATATCACATTAGTGTTTTACATTCCAGTTCATATCACATTAGTGTTTTACATTCTAGTTCATATCATATTAGTGTTTTACATTCTAGTTCATATCACATCACATTAGTGTTTTACATTCTAGTTCATATCACATTAGTGTTTTACATTCTAGTTCATATCATATTAGTGTTTTACATTCTAGTTCATATCATATCACATTAGTGTTTTACATTCTAGTTCATATCATATTAGTGTTTTACATTCGAGTTCATTTCACATTAGTGTTTTACATTCTAGTTCATATCACATTAGTGTTTTACATTCCAGTTCATATCACATTAGTGTTTTACATTCTAGTTCATATCACATTAGTGTTTTACATTCTAGTTCATATCATATTAGTGTTTTACATTCGAGTTCATATCAGATTAGTGTTTTACATTCTAGTTCATATCACATTAGTGTTTTACATTCTAGTTCATATCATATTAGTGTTTTACATTCTAGTTCATATCACATCATATTAGTGTTTTACATTCTAGTTCATATCACATCATATTAGTGTTTTACATTCTAGTTCATATCATTTTAGTGTTTTACATTCTAGTTCGTATCATATTAGTCTTTTACATTCTAGTTCATATCACATCAGTGTTTAACATTCTAGTTCATATCATATTAGTGTTTTACATTCTAGTTCATATCATATTAGTGTTTTACATTCTAGTTCATATCATATTAGTGTTTTACATTCTAGTTCATATCGCATTAGTGTTTTACATTCTAGTTCATATCATATCACATTAGTGTTTTACATTCTAGTTCATATCACATTAGTGTTTTACATTCTAGTTCATATCATACTAGTGTTTTACATTCTATTTCATATCATATCACATTAGTGTTTTACATTCTAGTTCATATCACATTAGTGTTTTACATTCTAGTTCATATCATACTAGTGTTTTACATTCTATTTCATATCATACTAGTGTTTTACATTCTAGTTCATATCATATTAGTGTTTTACATTCTAGTTCATATCATATCACATTAGTGTTTTACATTCTAGTTCATATCACATTAGTGTTTTACATTCTAGTTCATATCATACTAGTGTTTTACATTCTATTTCATATCATATTAGTGTTTTACATTCTAGTTCATATCACATTAGTGTTTTACATTCTAGTTCATATCATATTAGTGTTTTACATTCTAGTTCATATCACATTAGTGTTTTACATTCTAGTTCATATCACATTAGTGTTTTACATTCTAGTTCATATCACATTAGTGTTTTACATTCTAGTTCATATCACATTAGTGTTTTACATTCTAGTTCATATCACATTAGTGTTTTATATTCTAGTTCATATCATATTTGTGTTTTACATTCTAGTTCATATCACATTAGTGTTTTACATTCTAGTTCATATCATATTAGTGTCTTACGTTCTAGTTCATATCACATCACATTAGTGTTTTACATTCTAGTTCATATCACATTCATGGACAGATTTAGTTTAAAATGTAATTTCAGTCGTGTAGCATCTATGTGAAACCCTTCAAGGTAAATCAGTCGTGTAGTCTATATATCATCTATGTGAAACCCTTCAAGGTAAATCAGTCGTGTAGCATCTATGTGAAACCCTTCAAGGTAAATCAGTCGTGTAGTCTATATATCATCTATGTGAAACCCTTCAAGGTAAATCAGTCGTGTAGTCTATATATCATCTATGTGAAACCCTTCAAGGTAAATCAGTCGTGTAGTCTATATATCATCAAAACCCTTCAAGGTAAATGTCTCTTTTCTTCTGCAGATCAGTTTGTTTGCACAAAAGCTTTTTAACATTTAGAGACGGCTCGGTTGTTTTGGACCTGCATGAGAGCTTTTAACATTTAGAGACGGCTCGGTTGTTTTGGACCTGCATGAGAGCTTCTAACATTTAGAGACGGCTCGGTTGTTTTGGACCTGCATGAGAGCTTTTAACATTTAGAGACGGCTCGGTTGTTTTGGACCTGCATGAGAGCTTCTAACATTTAGAGACGGCTCGGTTGTTTTGGACCTGCATGAGAGCTTTTTAACATTTAGAGACGGCTCGGTTGTTTTGGACCTGCATGAGAACATTTAGAGACTTTGTTTTGGACCTGCAAGAGCTTTTATTTAGAGACGGCTCGGTTGTTTTGGACCTGCATGAGAGCTTTTAACATTTAGAGACGGCTCGGTTGTTTTGGACCTGCATGAGAGCTTCTAACATTTAGAGACGGCTCGGTTGTTTTGGACCTGCATGAGCTTTTAACATTTAGAGACGGCTCGGTTGTTTTGGACCTGCATGAGAGCTTTTAACATTTAGAGACGGCTCGGTTGTTTTGGACCTGCATGAGAGCTTTTTAACATTTACAGACGGCTCGGTTGTTTTGGACCTGCATGAGAGCTTTTAACATTTACAGACGGCTCCGGTTGTTTTGGACCTGCATGAGAGCTTTTAACATTTAGAGACGGCTCGGTTGTTTTGGACCTGCATGAGAGCTTTTAACATTTAGAGACGGCTCGGTTGTTTTGGACCTGCATGAGAGCTTCTAACATTTAGAGACGGCTCGGTTGTTTTGGACCTGCATGAGAGCTTTTAACATTTAGAGACGCTCGGTTGTTTTGGACCTGCATGAGCTTTTAACATTTAGGTTGTTTTTTGACCTGCATGAGCTTCTAACATTTAGAGACGGCTCGGTTGTTTGGACCTGCATGAGAGCTTTTAACATTTAGAGACGGCTCGGTTGTTTTGGACCTGCATGAGAGCTTTTAACATTTAGAGACGGCTCGGTTGTTTTGGACCTGCATGAGAGCTTTTAACATTTAGAGACGGCTCGGTTGTTTTGGACCTGCATGAGAGCTTTTAACATTTAGAGACGGCTCGGTTGTTTTGGACCTGCATGAGAGCTTTTAACATTTAGAGACGGCTCGGTTGTTTTGGACCTGCATGAGAGCTTTTAACATTTAGAGACGGCTCGGTTGTTTTGGACCTGCATGAGAGCTTTTAACATTTAGAGACGGCTCGGTTTTGGACCTGCATGAGAGCTTTTAACATTTAGGACCTTGTTTTGGACCTGCAGAGCTTTAACATTTAGAGACGGCTCGGTTGTTTTGGACCTGCATGAGAGCTTTTAACATTTAGAGACGGCTCGGTTGTTTGGACCTGCATGAGAGCTTTTAACATTTAGAGACGGCTCGGTTGTTTGGACCTGCATGAGAGCTTTTAACATTTAGAGACGGCCTGCATGAGCTTTTAACATTTAAGGCAGCTGTTTTTTGGACCTGCATGAGCTTTTAACATTTAGAGAGCTTTGTTTTGGAACATTTAGAGACGGCTCGGTTGTTTTGGACCTGCATGAGAGCTTTTAACATTTAGAGACGGCTCGGTTGTTTTGGACCTGCATGAGCTTTTAACATTTACAGACGGCTCGGTTGTTTTGGACCTGCATGAGAGCTTTTAACATTTAGAGACGGCTCGGTTGTTTTGGACCTGCATGAGAGCTTTTAACATTTAGAGACGGCTCGGTTGTTTTGGACCTGCATGAGAGCTTTTAACATTTAGAGACGGCTCGGTTGTTTTGGACCTGCATGAGAGCTTTTAACATTTAGAGACGGCTCGGTTGTTTTGGACCTGCATGAGAGCTTTTAACATTTACAGACGGCTCGGTTGTTTTGGACCTGCATGAGAGCTTTTAACATTTACAGACGGCTCGGTTGTTTTGGACCTGCATGAGAGCTTCTAACATTTACAGACGGCTCCGTTGTTTTGGACCTGCATGAGAGCTTCTAACATTTACAGACGGCTCGGTTGTTTTGGACCTGCATGAGAGCTTCTAACATTTACAGACGGCTCGGTTGTTTTGGACCTGCATGAGAGCTTCTAACATTTACAGACGGCTCGGTTGTTTTGGACCTGCATGAGAGCTTCTAACATTTAACATTTAGAGAGCTTTTAACATTTAGAGACGGCTCGGTTGTTTTGGACCTGCATGAGAGCTTCTAACATTTACAGACGGCTCGGTTGTTTTGAACCTGCATGAGAGCTTTTAACATTTAGAGACGGCTCGGTTGTTTTGGACCTGCATGAGAGCTTCTAACATTTAGCCATTTCCTTTTAACTGTTAGGTACATGTTGTCAGTCAAACCCTGTGTACATCTGCCATCCATGCCATCTGCCATCCATGCCATCTGCCATCCATGCCATCTGCCATCCATACCATCTGCCATCCATACCATCTGCCATCCATACCATCTGCCATCCATGCCACGTGAAATGTATTTATTTAAAGTTTTGGTCACACATGGAAAGTTCAGCAGACGGTAGAGGGAGAGAGACGCCCCCCTCCCCCCACGCTCCTTCTCTAATCCACTATTTTATGTATTATCTTTATGCCTGCCCGTCTCCAGACAGCAACACTCTTGTTTTGCCATTATAAACAGATCTAATCAGTAGTGAGTGGATGTTTTATGCATTGGGTGTTGGGACATGAACATCACCACTGTAGATCACTAGAATAAACAACGCCGGCTGATTCCATTACAACAGTCCAGCCACTTTTATCTGCCTGTGACATCATTTCAATCAAAATGTAAAATAATCCTGTCCAATAGATACAATAGAGATAGGATACAGACTGCTGCACTTAGTCATTTAATAAAAAAATACAAGACATTCTCCCTGTGACAGGTCTGATGAAGTCCCCATTCCCAACTCCATTACCTGTTATAATAGTTTTCACACACAACTCCACAGCCCAGACGGTCTATTATTATGTATTAGTCAGAGTTGTTCTTGGAGGATACAGCCTGCTGCTCTTTGGTTCGTTTCATTAACAGTAATAGACAATTCTTCTTCCAGACGACATTTCTCTTTTGTTTTAGCAACAGAAATGACCATGTCGCATTAAAGGGGATGAATTGAAAACTCTGCTCAGCCTGTATTAATAGGAAGGTGGTATAGCTATTCAAAATGATGGGTTTGATCACAATAGGATGCAGACCACTGCACTTTAACCAGTTTAATTAACAAAGCAAAATGCACTTTGACTGTATATTTGGACCATTCTGGAGAAGAGTGATTACTTTCAATAATAATGTTCAAGATAATTGAATGTAGTAACATGTAGGACATAGTTAATAATAAGTCTGGAGCTATCTACACTGGGGTAATCTAATAGAATGCAATTCATTTAGGACACAGGCCACTGCACTTTTTACTCATTTAATTATCGGCTGGGGTGTTTTGTTGTTATAATATAAAGACACCCTGTCAAACCGGAGAAGTTGTTTCTATATTCACTGTGAGGTGGGCTGTGTCTGAGGAGATAAAACCTCACTAGAAACCCCTAAAAGCACTAGATATTAGGTAATACCACACTATATACCTTTATTATCACAGTAACACTGGAACCACACAATCCATGAAGTCCTGTTCATACCATTCACAAAATCCAATTCTATGTTGCTGTTTATTCAACTGCAACTACAGTAAACTGCCACCCAAGTAAAGTACATCAACTGACCCAAAAGCTCTAGAATATGAATATGCATCTAACTACAGTAAACTGCCACCCAAGTAAAGTACATCAACTGACCCAAAAGCTCTAGAATATGAATATACATCTACATAAAAAACATCTAGCCTTTTTTTAGCTAGGCATGTCAGTTAAGAACAAATTCTTATTTACACTGACGGCCTAGGAACAGTGGGTTAACTGGTCTAGGAACAGTGGGTTAACTGGTCTAGGAACAGTGGGTTAACGGCCTAGGAACAGTGGGTTAACGGCCTAGGAACAGTGGGTTAACGGCCTAGGAACAGTGGGTTAACTGGTCTAGGAACAGTGGGTTAACTGGTCTAGGAACAGTGGGTTAACGGCCTAGGAACAGTGGGTTAACGGCCTAGGAACAGTGGGTTAACGGCCTAGGAACAGTGGGTTAACTGGTCTAGGAACAGTGGGTTAACGGCCTAGGAACAGTGGGTTAACTGGTCTAGGAACAGTGGGTTAACGGCCTAGGAACAGTGGGTTGACGGCCTAGGAACAGTGGGTTAACGGCCTAGGAACAGTGGGTTAACGGCCTAGGAACAGTGGGTTAACTGGTCTAGGAACAGTGGGTTAACGGCCTAGGAACAGTGGGTTAACGGCCTAGGAACAGTGGGTTGACGGCCTAGGAACAGTGGGTTGACGGCCTAGGAACAGTGGGTCAACGGCCTAGGAACAGTGGGTTAACGGCCTAGGAACAGTGGGTTAATGGCCTACACCGGCCAAAACCGGACAACGCTGGGCCAATTGTGTGTCACTCTTTGAGACTCCCAATCACGGCCGGTTGTGATACAGCCTGGAATCGAACCAGGGTGTCTGTAGTGACCCCTCAGTTCTATTGAACCGCTGAACCAGGGTGTCTGTAGTGACCCCTCAGTTCTATTGAACCGCTGAACCAGGGTGTCTGTAGTGACCCCTCAGTGCTATTGAACCGCTGAACCAGGGTGTCTGTAGTGACCCCTCAGTTCTATTGAACATCTGAACCACTCAGGAATAACATGTAGCCCTACTGTAGAAGCACATAACTCAGTAGGTAATATGAAGACATGGTGCTTCCAGCCAGGTACCCTGTAGATTAGAAGGTAAAGCTGTAGGTAATATGTACCCTGTAGATTAGAAGGTAGAGCTGTAGGTAATATGTACCCTCTATATTAGAAGGTATTGCTGTAGGTAATTTGTACCCTGTAGATTAGAAGGTAGAGCTGTAGGTAATATGTACCCTCTACATTAGAAGGTAGAGCTGTAGGTCATATGTACCCTGTACACTAGAAGGTTCAGCTGTAGGTCATATGTACCCTCTACATTAGAAGGTAGAGCTGTAGGTAATATGTAGATTAGAAGGTAGAGCTGTAGGTAATATCTACCCTCTACATTAGAAGGTAGAGCTGTAGGTCATTTGTACCCTGTAGATTAGAAGGTAGAGCTGTAGGTAATATGCACCCTCTACATTAGAAGGTAGAGCTGTAGGTAATATGTACCCTCTACATTAGAAGGTAGAGCTGTAGGTAATATCTACCCTCTACATTAGAAGGTAGAGCTGTAGGTAATATGTACCCTGTACATTAGAAGGTAGAGCTGTAGGTATTATGTACCCTGTACACTAGAAGGTTCAGCTGTAGGTAATATGTACCCTGTAGATTAGAAGGTAGAGCTGTAGGTAATATGTAGATTAGAAGGTAGAGCTGTAGGTAAAATGTACCCTGTAGATTAGAAGGTAGAGCTGTAGGTAATATGTACCCTGTACACTAGAAGGTAGAGCTGTAGGTTATATGTACCATGTAGATTACAAGGTCAGCTGTAGGTCATATGTACCCTCTACATTAGAAGGTAGAGCTGTAGGTATTATGTACCCTGTAGATTAGAAGGTAGAGCTGTAGGTAATATGTACATTAGAAGGTAGAGCTGTAGGAAATATCTACCCTCTACATTAGAAGGTAGAGCTGTAGGTAATGTGTACTATGTAGATTAGAAGGTAGAGCTGTAGGTAATATGTACCCTCTACATTAGAAGGTAGAGCTGTAGGTAATATGTACCCTCTACATTAGAAGGTAGAGCTGTAGGTAATATCTACCCTCTTCATTATAAGGTAGAGCTGTAGGTAATATGTAGATTAGAAGGTAGATCCGTAGGTAATATGTACATTAGAAGGTAGAGCTTTAGGTAAAATGTACCCTCTATATTAGAAGGTAGAGCTGTAGGTAATATGTACCCTCTATATTAGAAGGTAGAGCTGTAGGTAATATGTACCCTGTAGATTAGAAGGTAGATCCGTAGGTAATATGTAGATTAGAAGGTAGAGCTGTAGGTAATATCTACCCTCTACATTAGAAGGTAGAGCTGTAGGTAATATGTACCCTCTACATTAGAAGGTAGAGCTGTAGGTAATATGTACCCTCTACATTAGAAGGTAGAGCTGTAGGTCAAATGTACCCTGTATATTAGAAGGTAGAGCTGTAGGTAACATGTACCCTGTAGATTAGAAGGTATTGCTGTAGGTAATTTGTACCCTGTACACTAGAAGGTTCAGCTGTAGGTAATATGTTCCCTGTAGATTAGAAGGTAGATCTGTAGGTAATATGTAGATTAGAAGGTAGAGCTGTAGGTAACATGTACCCTGTAGATTAGAAGGTAGAGCTGTAGGTAATATGTACCCTGTACATTAGAAGTTAGAGCTGTAGGTAAAATGTACCCTCTACATTAGAAGGTAGAGCTGTAGGTATTATGTACCCTGTACACTAGAAGGTTCAGCTGTAGGTAATATGTACCCTGTAGATTAGAAGGTAGAGCTGTAGGTAATATGTAGATTAGAAGGTAGAGCTGTAGGTAACATGTACCCTGTAGATTAGAAGGTAGAGCTGTAGGTAATATGTACCCTGTACACTAGAAGGTAGCGCTGTAGGTTATATGTACCATGTAGATTACAAGGTCAGCTGTAAGTCATATGTACCCTCTACATTAGAAGGTAGAGCTGTAGGTATTATGTACCCTGTAGATTAGAAGGTAGAGCTGTAGGTAATATGTACATTAGAAGGTAGAGCTGTAGGAAATATCTACCCTCTACATTAGAAGGTAGAGCTGTAGGTAAAGTGTACTATGTAGATTAGAAGGTAGAGCTGTAGGTAATATCTACCCTCTACATTAGAAGGTAGAGCTGTAGGTAATATCTACCCTCTACATTAGAAGGTAGAGCTGTAGGTAATATGTACCCTGTACATTAGAAGGTAGAGCTGTAGGTAATATGTACCCTCTACATTAGAAGGTAGAGCTGTAGGTAAAATGTACCCTGTATATTAGAAGGTAGAGCTGTAGGTAATATGTACCCTCTACATTAGAAGGTAGAGCTGTAGGTATTATGTACCCTGTACACTAGAAGGTTCAGCTGTAGGTCATATGTACATTAGAAGGTAGAGCTGTAGGAAATATCTACCCTCTACATTAGAAGGTAGAGCTGTAGGTAATGTGTACTATGTAGATTAGAAGGTAGAGCTGTAGGTAATATGTACCCTCTACATTAGAAGGTAGAGCTGTAGGTAATATGTACCCTCTGCATTAGAAAGGTAGGCTGTAGGTAATATCTGCCCTCTTCATTATAAGGTAGGCTGTAGGTAATATGTAGATTAGAAGGGTAGATCCGTTAGGTAATATGTACATTAGAAGGTAGAGCTTTAGGTAAAATGTACCCTCTATATTAGAAGGTAGAGCTGTAGGTAATATGTACCCTCTATATTAGAAGGTAGGCTGTAGGTAATATGTACCCTGTAGAAGGTTAGAGAAGGTAGATCCGTAGGTAATATGTAGATTAGAAGGTAGAGCTGTAGGTAATATCTACCCTCTACATTAGAAGGTAGAGGCTGTAGGTAATATGTACCCTCTACATTAGAAGGTAGAGCTGTAGGTAATATGTACCCTCTACATTAGAAGGTAGAGCTGTAGGTAAAATGTACCCTGTATATTAGAAGGTAGAGCTGTAGGTAACATGTACCCTGTAGATTAGAAGGTATTGCTGTAGGTAATTTGTACCCTGTACACTAGAAGGTTCAGCTGTAGGTAATATGTTCCCTGTAGATTAGAAGGTAGAGCTGTAGGTAATATGTAGATTAGAAGGTAGAGCTGTAGGTAACATGTACCCTGTAGATTAGAAGGTAGAGCTGTAGGTAATATGTACCCTGTACATTAGAAGTTAGAGCTGTAGGTAAAATGTACCCTGTAGATTAGAAGGTAGAGCTGTAGGTATTATGTACCCTGTACATTAGAAGTTAGAGCTGTAGGTAATATCTACCCTCTACATTAGAAGGTAGAGCTGTAGGTAATGTGTACTATGTAGATTAGAAGGTAGAGCTGTAGGTAATATGTACCCTCTACATTAGAAGGTAGAGCTGTAGGTAATATGTACCCTCTACATTAGAAGGTAGAGCTGTAGGTAATATGTAGATTAGAAGGTAGAGCTGTAGGTAATATGTACCCTCTACATTAGAAGGTAGAGCTGTAGGTAATATGTACCATGTAGATTAGAAGGTAAAGCTGTAGGTAATATGTACCATGTAGATTAGAAGGTAAAGCTGTAGGTAATATGTACCCTCTACATTAGAAGGTAGAGCTGTAGGTAATATGTACCCTTGTAGGTAATATGTAGATTAGAAGGTAAAGCTGTAGGTAATATGTAGATTAGAAGGTAGAGCTGTAGGTAATATCTACCCTCTACATTAGAAGGTAGAGCTGTAGGTCATATCTACCCTCTACATTAGAAGGTAGAGCTGTAGGTAATATGTAGATTAGAAGGTAGAGCTGTAGGTAATATCTACCCTCTACATTAGAAGGTAGAGCTGTAGGTAATATGTACCATTTAGATTAGAAGGTAGAGCTGTAGGTAATATGTAGATTAGAAGGTAGAGCTGTAGGTAATATCTACCCTCTACATTAGAAGGTAGAGCTGTAGGTAATATCTACCCTCTACATTAGAAGGTAGAGCTGTAGGTAATATCTACCCTCTACATTAGAAGGTAGAGCTGTAGGTAATATGTACCATTTAGATTAGAAGGTAGAGCTGTAGGTATTATGTACATTAGAAGGTAGAGCTGTAGGTAATATCTACCCTCTACATTAGAAGGTAGAGCTGTAGGTAAAATGTAGATTAGAAGGTAGAGCTGTAGGTAATATCTACCCTCTACATTAGAAGGTAGAGCTGTAGGCAATATGTAGATTAGAAGGTAGAGCTGTAGGTAATATCTACCCTCTACATTAGAAGGTAGAGCTGTAGGTAAAATGTAGATTAGAAGGTAGAGCTGTAGGTAATATCTACCCTCTACATTAGAAGGTAGAGCTGTAGGTAATATGTACCATTTAGATTAGAAGGTAGAGCTGTAGGTAATATGTACCCTCTACATTAGAAGGTAGAGCTGTAGGTAATATCTACCCTCTACATTAGAAGGTAGAGCTGTAGGTAATATGTAGATTAGAAGGTAGAGCTGTAGGTAATATGTACCCTCTACATTAGAAGGTAGAGCTGTAGGTAATATCTACCCTCTACATTAGAAGGTAGAGCTGTAGGTAATATCTACCCTCTACATTAGAAGGTAGAGCTGTAGGTGATATGTACCCTCTACATTAGAAGGTAGAGCTGTAGGTATTATGTAGATTATAAGGTAGAGCTGTAGGTCATATCTACCCTGTAGATTAGAAGGTAGAGCTGTAGGTAATATCTACCCTCTACATTAGAAGGTAGAGCTGTAGGTAATATCTACCCTCTACATTAGAAGGTAGAGCTGTAGGTAATATCTACCCTCTACATTAGAAGGTAGAGCTGTAGGTATTATGTACATTAGAAGGTAGAGCTGTAGGTATTATGTAGATTAGAAGGTAGAGCTGTAGGCAATATGTAGATTAGAAGGTGGAGCTGTAGGTAATATCTAGCCTCTACATTAGAAGGTAGAGCTGTAGGTAATATGTACATTAGCAGGTAGAGCTGTAGGTCATATCTACCCTCTACATTAGAAGGTAGAGCTGTAGGTAATATCTACCCTCTACATTAGAAGGTAGAGCTGTAGGTAATATGTACCCTCTACATTAGAAGGTAGAGCTGTAGGTAATATCTACCCTCTACATTAGAAGGTAGAGCTGTAGGTAATATGTACCCTCTACATTAGAAGGTAGAGCTGTAGGTAATATGTACCCTCTACATTAGAAGGTAGAGCTGTAGGTAATATGTACCCTCTACATTAGAAGGTAGAGCTGCCCTCTACATTAGAAGGTAGAGCTGTAGGTAATATCTACCCTCTACAGTAGAACGTTCAGCCGTGACGCTGGGTACCTCTCAGTCCCCCTGTGAGTTTTCAACTTTTAAAGGAGGAACCACTGTAATTTAACTTCATGTCTCCAATCAGATGACACATCTAACCAGGTCACACACATGGACTATTGACATAGGTCATTTTCATAAAACAAATTTTATTGATATGCCCCAACATAGATGTTTCCTTGTGTAACGTAAACGCATAGTAAAAGGTTACGACTGTAAGGTTTAGGTAGGGATGGAGGTTATGGAGGATTGAAGGGATGGAGGGAGGGACAGACTGAGTTTTCTCCCCAAACAAGCATTTTATAATTCATCAGCAGTTTGACAGATGAGTCCTGCTGGAGAATATTACAAAATGTCTCAAATCTCATATATATGCTAATGGTATGCTGGTGGAGGCTGACTGGTGGGTGTGTAGGGTAGGGGTGTAGTGTCTGGGTAGTATGGCTGGCACTATTTTAATCTGCCCTGACCACTGAGAAGACAAGTAGAGGAGACAAGTCATTCTGCACTCAACAATTTATGATGAAACATGGGCGAAACAGAGAGGAAAAGAACAGAGGAGGACATACAGGGAGGAAAAGACCAGAGGAGGACATACAGGGAGGAAAAGACCAGAGGAGGACATACAGGGAGGAAAAGACCAGAGGAGGACATACAGGGAGGAAAAGACCAGAGGAGGACATACAGAGAGGAAAAGACCAGAGGAGGACATACAGGGAGGAAAGACCAGGGAGGACATACAGGGAGGAAAAGACCAGAGGAGGACATACAGGGAGGAAAAAGACCAGAGGAGGACATACAGGGAGGAAAAGACCAGAGGACATACAGGGAGGAAAAGACCAGAGGAGGACATACAGAGAGGAAAAGACCAGAGGAGGACATACAGGGAGGAAAAGACCAGAAGAGGACATACAGGGAGGAAAAGACCAGAGGAGGACATACAGGGAGGAAAAGACCAGAGGAGGACATACAGGGAGGAAAAGACCAGAGGAGGACATACAGGGAGGAAAAGACCAGAGGAGGACATACAGGGAGGAAAAGACCAGAGGGAGGACATACAGGGAGGAAAAGACCAGAGGAGGACATGCAGGGAGGAAAGACCAGGGGAGGACATACAGGAGGAAAAGACCAGAGGAGGACATACAGGGAGGAAAAGACCAGAGGAGGACATACAGGGAGGAAAAGACCAGAGGAGGACATACAGGGAGGAGTTGTTTTCTGATTGAACAGTGATAACGCAACACAAACTCAGTTGTTAAATTAGTCTTGTTGCCATTCACTGTGTTGCATTACACTTCCCTTGTCTCTCCTTGTGATTGATGACATGTTGCTCTCCACATGAATGTCTTCCTTTCATGTGACGGTCCTATATAAATGTCTGGATGTTCCAAACACCTCTCTACTCAGCAGAAAACAGTACTACTGTTTCTCATTCATGTACGGCCCTATATAAATGTCTGGATGTTCCAAACACCTCTCTACTCAGCAGAAAACAGTACTACTGTTTCTCATTCATGTGACGGTCCTATATAAATGTCTGGATGTTCCAAACACCTCTCTACTCAGCAGAAAACAGTACTACTGTTTCTCATTCATGTGACGGTCCTATATAAATGTCTGGATGTTCCAAACACCTCTCTACTCAGCAGAAAACAGTACTACTGTTTCTCATTCATGTGACGGTCCTATATAAATGTCTGGATGTTCCAAACACCTCTCTACTCAGCAGAAATGAACCTGGGCAGTCTATGAACCTGGGAACGTCTATGAACCTGTGAAAGTCTATGAACCTGGGAACGTCTATGAACCTGTGAACGTCTATGAACGTCTATGAACCTGTGAACGTCTATGAACCTGGGAACGTCCTATGAACCTGGGAACGTCTATGAACCAGGAACGTCTATGAACCTGTGAAAGTCTATGAACCTGTGAACGTCTATGAACGTCTATGAACCTGGAAACGTCTATGAACCTGTGAAAGTCTATGAACCTGTGAACATCTATGAACCTGTGAACGTCTATGAACATCTATGAACCTGTGAACGTCTATGAACGTCTATGAACCTGTGAACTTCTATGAACCTGGGAAACGTCTATGAACCTGTGAACGTCTATGAACCTGTGAACGTCTATGAACCTGTGAACGTCTATGAACCTGTGAACATCTATGAACCCGTGAACGTCTATGAACCTGTGAACGTCTATGAACCTGTGAATGTCTATGAACCTGGGAACGTCTATGAACCTGTGAACGTCTATGAACCTGTGAACGTCTATGAACCTGTGAACGTCTATGAACGTTATTGGTCACATACACATGGTTAGCAGATGTTATTGGTCACATGGTTAGCAGATGTTATTGGTCACATACACATGGTTAGCAGATGTTATTGGTCACATACACGTGGTTAGCAGATGTTATGGTCACATACACATGGTTAGCAGATGTTATTGGTCACATACACATGGTTAGCAGATGTTATTGGTCACATACACATGGTTAGCAGATGTTATTGGTCACATACATGGTTAGCAGATGTTATTGGTCACATACACATGATTAGCAGATGTTATTGGTCACATGGTTAGCAGGTGTTATTGGTCACATACACATGGTTAGCAAAGATGTTATTGGTCACATACACATGGTTAGCAGATGTTATTGGTCACATGGTTAGCAGATGTTATTGGTCACATACACATGGTTAGCAGATGTTATTGGTCACATACACATGATTAGCAGATGTTATTGGTCACATGGTTAGCAGATGTTATTGGTCACATACACATGGTTAGCAGATGTTATTGGTCACATACACATGATTAGCAGATGTTATTGGTCACATGGTTAGCAGATGTTATTGGTCACATACACATGATTAGCAGATGTTATTGGTCACATGGTTAGCAGATGTTATTGGTCACATACACATGGTTAGCAGATGTTATTGGTCACGTGGTTAGCAGATGTTATTGGTCACATACACATGGTTAGCAGATGTTATTGGTCACATGGTTGCTGATGTTATTGGTCACATATACACATGGTTAGCAGATGTTATTGGTCACATACACATGGTTAGCAGATGTTATTGGTCACATACACATGGTTAGCAGATGTTATTGGTCCCATACACATGGTTAGCAGATGTTAATGGTCACTTACACATGGTTAGCAGATGTTATTGGTCCCATACACATGGTTACCAGATGTTATTGGTCACTTACACATGGTTAGCAGATGTTATTGGTCACATACACATGGTTAGCAGATGTTATTGGTCCCATACACATGGTTACCAGATGTTATTGGTCACTTACACATGGTTAGCAGAATGTTATTGGTCACATACACACATGGTTAGCAGATGTTATTGGTCCCATACACATGGTTACCAGATGTTATTGGTCACATACACATGGTTAGCAGATGTTATTGGTCCCATACACATGGTTACCAGATGTTATTGGTCACTACACATGGTTAGCAGATGTTATTGGTCACTTACACATGGTTAGCAGATGTTATTGGTCACATACACATGGTTAGCAGATGTTATTGGTCCCATACACATGGTTAGCAGATGTTATTGGTCACATGGTTAGCAGATGTTATTGGGCACATGGTTAGCAGATGTTATTGGTCACATACACATGGTTAGCAGATGTTATTGGTCCCATACACATGGTTAGCAGATGTTATTGGTCACATGGTTGGCAGATGTTATTGGTCACATACACATGGTTACCAGATGTTAAGAATATATACATGTCAGAGCAGCATTGGACTAAGATACAGTGGCATAGTATAGAATACAGTATATAGTTAGAGATGAGGAATGGATTAAGATACATACATGTCAGAGCAGCATTGGACTAAGATACAGTGGCATATTATAGAATACAGTATATAGTTAAGAGATGAGAATGGATTAAGGATATATACATGTCAGAGCAGCATTGAACTAAGATACAGTGGCATAGTATAGAATACAGTATATAGTTAAGAGATGAGGAATGGATTAAGGATATAGACATGTCAGAGCAGCATTGGACTAAGATACAGTGGCATATTATAGAATACAGTATATAGTTAAGAGATGAGGAATGGATTAAGGATATATACATGTCAGAGCAGCATTGGACTAAGATACAGTGGCATAGTATAGAATACAGTATATAGTTAAGAGATGAGGAATGGATTAAGGATATAGACATGTCAGAGCAGCATTGGACTAGATACAGTGGCATAGTATAGAATACAGTATATAGTTAAGAGATGAGGAATGGATTAAGGATATATACATGTCAGAGCAGCATTGGACTAAGATACAGTGGCATAGTATAAGGAATACAGTATATAGTTGGCATAGTATAAGATGTAGTTAGAGATGAGAATTTAAGGATATAGACATGTCAGAGCAGCATTGGACTAAGATACAGTGGCATAGTATAGATATAGTTAAGAGATGAGGAATGGATTAAGTATATACATGAGATTGGACTAGGCAGTGGCATGTATAGAATACAGTAATAGTTAAGAGATGAGGAATATTAAGGATACATGTCAGAGCAGCATTGGACTAAGATACAGTGGCATAGTATATAGAATACAGTATATAGTTAAGAGATGAGGAATGGATTAAGGATATATACATGTCAGAGCAGCATTGGACTAAGATACAGTGGCATAGTATAGAATACAGTATATAGTTAGAGATGAGGAATGGATTAAGGATACATACATGTCAGAGCAGCATTGGACTAAGATACAGTGGCATAGTATAGAATACAGTATATAGTTAAGAGATGAGGAATGGATTAAGGATATATACATGTCAGAGCAGCATTGGACTAAGATACAGTGGCATAGTATAGAATACAGTATATAGTTAAGAGATGAGGAATGGATTAAGGATATATACATGTCAGGCAGCATTGGACTAAGATACAGTGGCATAGTATAGAATACAGTATATAGTTAAGAGATGAGGAATGGATTAAGGATATATACATGTCAGAGCAGCATTGGACTAAGATACAGTGGCATAGTATAGAATACAGTATATAGTTAGAGATGAGGAATGGATTAAGGATATAGACATGTGAGCAGCATTGGACTAAGATACAGTGGCATAGTATAGAATACAGTATATAGTTAGAGATGAGGAATGGATTAAGGATATATACATGTGAGCAGCATGTGGACTAGATACAGTGGCATAGTATAGAATACAGTATATAGTTAGAGATGAGGAATGGATTAAGGATATATACATGTCAGAGCAGCATTGGACTAGATACAGTGGCATAGTATAGAATACAGTATATAGTTAAGAGATGAGGAATGGATTAAGGATATAGACATGTCAGAGCAGCATTGGACTAAAGATACAGTGGCATAGTATAGAATACAGTATATAGTTAAGAGATGGATTGAATGGATTAAAGATACAGATATATACATATAGTTAGAGATGAGAATGGATTAAGGATATACTGTCAGCAGCATTGGACTAAGATACAGTGGCATAGTATAGAATACAGTATATAGTTAAGAGATGAGGAATGGATTAAAGGATATATACATGTCAGGCAGCATTGGACTAAGATACAGTGGCATATTATAGGGCTACAGTATATAGTTAAGAGATGAGGAATGGATTAAGGATATATACATGTCAGAGCAGCATTGGGCTAAGATACAGTGGCATAGTATAGAATACAGTATATAGTTAAGAGATGAGGAATGGATTAAGGATATATATACATGTATCAGAGCAGCATTGGGCTGAATACAGTGGCATAGTATAGAATACAGTATATAGTTAAGAGATGAGGAATGGATTAAGGATATATACATGTCAGAGCAGCATTGGACTAAGATACAGTGGCATATTATAGAATACAGTATATAGTTAAGAGATGAGGAATGGATTAAGGATATATACATGTCAGAGCAGCATTGGGCTAAGATACAGTGGCATAGTATAGAATACAGTATATAGTTAAGAGATGAGGAATGGATTAAGGATATATACATGTCAGAGCAGCATTGGGCTAAGATACAGTGGCATAGTATAGAATACAGTATATAGTTAAGAGATGAGGAATGGATTAAGGATATATACATGTCAGAGCAGCATTGGACTAAGATACAGTGGCATATTATAGAATACAGTATATAGTTAAGAGATGAGGAATGGATTAAGGATATATACATGTCAGAGCAGCATTGGACTAAGATACAGTGGCATATTATAGAATACAGTATATAGTTAAGAGATGAGGAATGGA